>NC_063199.1:32528053-32540553 GCF_017589495.1 Alosa alosa
AAACTGCTCCATCCTGCTTCAATGGCTACGCCCTGTGGCACTGACCCCATCATCATGAAGATTGCTTTTGGCGGCTTGTCATGTCACATATCAAAGCCATTCTCCCCCACCCTGGACCCCTTCCAGTTTGCATACCGAGCCAAGCGGTCTACAGAGGATGCAATCTGCTCTGCCCTCCACCCAGCCCTCACCCACCTGGAAAAAGAGACTCATATGTGAGATTGCTGTTTATAGACTTCAGTTCTGCATTCAACACCATAATACCACAACAACTCATCTGCAAACTCGACAAACTGGGACTCAGTACCTACCTCTGCAACTGGCTACTGGACTTCCTCTGTCAGGGCCCCAAAGTAGCACGTGCGATGTTGGCAACAATACCTCAAGCAGCATCACACTGAGCACAGGGGCCCCAAGGCTCGTGCTCAGTCCGCTGCTCTTCACCCTGCTGGACGATGACTGCACTGCAACCTACAGCAACAATCACATAGTGAAATTTGCTGGCGACCAACTCTGGTGGGTCTCATCACCAAGCGGCGAGGACTCAATACAGGTTGGAGGTCAACCATCTGACCCGCGTGGTGCAGGGACAACAACCTCCTGCTGAGCGTCAGCAAGACCAAAGAGATTGTTGTTGACTTCCGGAGAGGTCACACCCAACACCTGCCACTGACCATCGGCGGTGCTGTGGAGAAGCCGAGCAGCACCAAATTCCTGGGGTGCACATCAGTGAACCCCTCCTGGACCACCAACACTGCATCACTGGCGAAGAGAGCTCAGCCGCCTGTATGCTTCCTGCGGAAACTCAGGCTGAGCAAGTGCTCCACCAGCCATCATGACCACATTCTACCAGGCACCATTGAGAGCATCCTCTCCAGCTGTATCGCTGTGTGGGGAGGAAGCTGCACTGAATAACAGGAAAGCCCTGCAGCGCATAGTGAACACAGCTGGAAGGATCATTGGTGCTTCACTCCCCTCCCTGAAGGACATTTACCACCACCTCACCCACCATAAAGACCAAAATTGTGAGTGATGCAAGTCACCCCGCTCACAATCTGTTTGATCTACTGCCCTCTGGGAAGAGGTACAGAACAGCTCCCTGCACTACCAGACTCACCAACACACACCAAGCTGTAAGGATGCTGAACTCTCTCCCTCCTCTCCCCCCTCCACCCTCAGCTACATAACATCCTGGACATTGGACCCACAATGGCCTGCCTGCCTCCACTTGCACACTTGAACACTTGCACTTGTACACTTTACAACTTGGTGTTGTTGTCCTGAAAACACAAACTTCTGCTGCTCCTCTTACTATGGCCTTTATTTTCAAACAGAACTACCCAAGCCTCTTATTGGCCTGACTTTTTTTTATTGACTGTCTATGCACAATTTCAACAAAAATTTTGCTGCTCTTATTTTTCATTATTATATGTGCCCTCTTATTTACTTATTTACTTACTTTTTGTTTACTTGAATGTTATGTTTGTCTGTGGACTTAAAATTGGTAAAATATGTCTTGTCTTCACCCGTGGGATAGTGAAAGCGTAATTTGATCTCTTTGTATGTCTGGAACATGTAAAGAAATTGACAATAAAGCTGACTTTGACTTTGACTTTTGACTTTGACTACACACTAACACACACACACACACACACACAACACACAACACACACACACACACACACACACACATAAACGTACACGCACTTGCATACTTAAACTCAAACATCAATTGTATGCCTCTCTTTCATCAGCTGTTAAAATCCTCTCACAAGAATCTGGGCTTCCCTCAGGCCCCTGAGGCGGCTGACGCCCGAGGTGTCAGCAGGCTCTCGCCGTGTGTGTGTGTGTGTGTGCGTGTGTGTGTGTGAATCTGGCCTTCCCTCAGGCCCCTGAGGCGGCTGACGCCCAAGGTGTCAGCAGGCTCTCTCCGCGGGCAGCGCAGTGGGCGTCCCTGCTGGATCTCCCGTCCCCTATTTGTCCTTGCTGCTATTTCTGTGCGCTGGCCACTGTCCTGCCCTGCCTGTCAAGGGACACAGCCGGGCCCAGCATCTGGTCAAGAGATTTCACACAGGAGCGTGGCATGGGCTTTGGACATGCTGAGCACTTCCTTTCTTGGCCGTGGCGGCGCTGAGGCCTTGATCCTGTGGCGGAGGTGACTGTGCTGTGCTCTCGGTCAGCGCTAAAACCAACGGACGTCTCCGGTGTGCCGCCGCAGTCGGTAACGAGTCGCCATGACGATGGGAGCTGAAACAGGTTTCCTCTCCCCATTGCCAGGAGTGTCAGCCTCGGAGATGTGGAGCAGAGGCAGGAGCAGCCAACCCCAGGCCAACCCCACCCCCACCCTCCCTCCAACCCTAACCTCAACCGGTCCCAGCCCTCCTCCCCAAAGCTGCATAGGGAGGCTCTGGCACGGAGCACACCCCTCATCATTAAAAGCCCTGGAGCTCAGTGCAGGTCCTCATCCCCCCTTCCTTTCTCCCTCACTCCCTTCAAAGCCCCTCCACCTCGCCTGGTCCACTCCTCACAGCCCGGTCCAAGATCTGTCACCAGGCTAAGCCAGCCCCCTCCACCATTCCCCCTCTCCCCCTGTAGGCTGGCCCTCACTCCCCCTCTCCCCCTGTAGGCTGGCCCTCACTCCTAATGGGTTAGAGCTGGCCCTCACTCCTCCACTCTTGCATGCTTCCAAAGCTTCCGCTTGGTGCCAGCATCTCCAGGCCATTCTTCTCGCAGCCCGGCCCCCATCCACACGCGCACACACCCCACCCCGAAAAGCCCACAGCGTCTGGCTCACTTCTGGCCCCACTAATAGCATGGTATTAAGTGCACCATCATTAAACCTGGGTGGGTCCCACCGAAAAACGCCTCTCATTCGTATGGAGGAAGCAGCCCTCTTTTGTTGCGATGTGTCTCCGCTGTTATGAGGAAAGCCACAAATTGTGAATGGATGTGGCTGGTGTATGTTTCTCTTTCAATGTTGTGTTTTGTCCTTTGGTGTTTGACAATGGAAGCTATGGCACAGTCACAGATGACTGATGACAGATTGATCACTCGTCATGAAAACTGTCTTGGAAAAAAAAAATAATTGAGAGAGAAATGCAAATTTAAAATATACATTCCTTTATAGGCAGTGGGTTGTTACTCTGAGTGAAACTATTATTAGCTGACAGTTTCTGTTTCCCTCTAGTGTGTCATTATTTGCCATCAGTGGAATGGCATGAATTAAATCAACAAAGCGTCTTGTGGGCAGAAAGAGAAAGAGAGAAATGATTTCATCAAAACCCTTCAGTCATTCTCTTTCTTTTGCTGTCCAACAGGCTTGAAGATGAGACACAAACAAGTGCAGCTGTGTTGATGTTTCCTTTTCTTTTTTCCCCTCTCTCTCTCCCTCACTCCCCCTTTCCTCCCTCTCTCTCCCTCTCTCCTCCCCGCTCTCCCTCTCTCCCCCTTTCTCTCTCCCTCTCTCTCTCTCTCTCTCCTTCTCTCTCTCCCCTCTCTCTCTCTCTCTCCTTCTCTCTCTCCCTCCTCCTCCCTCTCTCCCCTTTTCTCTCTCTCTCTCTCTCTCTCTCCTTCTCTCTCTCTCTCTCTCTCCTCCCCGCTCTCCCTCTCTCCCCCTTTCTCTCTCCCTCTCTCTCTCTCTCTCCCTCTCTCTCCCTCTCCCTCTCTCTCTCTCTCTCTCCCTCTCTCTCTCTCTCCTCCCTCTCTCCTCCCTCTCTCCCTCTCTCCCCCTTTCTCTCTCCCTCTCTCTCTCTCTCTCTCCCTCTCCCTCTCTCTCTCTCTCTCTCACTGGTGGTATGGCACGGTACATGAAACCCCCGTCCCCTGCTTTTGTCTCAGCGCTCACTGGCCACTTTGCGTGGCCCTTTGATCTGCGTGGCTGCTCGTTTAAAATTAGCCGCTGGCAGCTTGAGATGCTGTGTGATCAAGGCCCCTCCGTGCCTCCCTGCCTGTCCCCTGGCCACGCTGCCACGCACCACCATGCCGCACAAAGGCAGCAGCCAGCCAATGAGAGTGGACATTCCCCATGTGTTAATCACAACCACACTGCCAGAGTCATCACATTTCTGGGCTCTTCAGGGACCCGAGCGTGCCTGCCCTCCCAACATTTGTGTTTGTGTGTGTGTGTGTGTGAGTATGTGTGTTGTGTGTGTGAGAGAGTATGTGTTGCACTGACGACTGACTGGGTGTTTGTGTCTTTTTTGTCTTTGTACAGTATGTGTGTGTGCGCATATGCTAGCAATAGACCTACAGCCCTCACCATTTGCTTTATGACCCGTCTTTCATGGGAATGAGCTTTGGGCTAATTGAAACTGCGCTATATTTATGCTTAAAGGATAAGTGCTCAGCAGAATCTACAAAAGCAGGATCAGGGTTTACCCGGTCACCTGGCATCCATTCAGGTGGGGTTTGAGTTGCGGGTCCCCCACCACAGTTAAAGCTACATCGCCTCAGAGTGACGGTGGTGCTCAGGAACTGTTTCCAATCCATCTAGCCGCTGAGAGGGATTGTTTTTTGCACACCCCGTGATGGTAGTGCTTCGGTCCACGGGCGCTTTGAGACACTGAGAGAGTGTGGTGTTTGCCCAGTGTTTACTTGTAGGTGAGGTAATGTTGGTAAAAGCTACTGTAGGAATGGGACTTTCTGGATTGTTAAACAAACAGAGGGAGAGCTGCAGCACTCACTGCTCTGAAACTTTCCCATTAGCCGCCTGCCGCAACCCGATACTGCAGCACCGAAAAAATTACAACCTTTGTCGGTTTATCTGCACTTGGCCCCGTGATAGTCCCGTCAGAAATCAATACTGTTCTTTTTTTTTCACATCTCATTTTTTTATTTGTCATCTATCCATCAAGTACATGTGAAAAAAAGAGTAGGGGTGGGGGCTCTGAGTCAAATTTAAACCGCATTACTCATGAAATTCAATTACCGAAATGTGCAAACAAGCTCCAGTTACCACAGTATGCTTTTGGAGCACTGTTGGGGGTCTGCGGAACACTTTGGAGCAGCCAAAGGGGGAACTGCGCTGAGTGGGTACCAGCGGAGTGGCAAGAAAATTGAAGGTTTGTGTGCTTCTCCCCCTCTGGTCATATTTGGTCATTCAGATGGCAGCTCTGGGTTTGAGGTCGGGGGAAAACTCCCTGGAGACATGCCGCTGGGACTGTGGCTGTGGGCTAGTCTCAAACTGAGAAGCCTGCACTGCTAACCTTACCGAGATGAGATTGTGGTTCCTGTGTGTAGAGGAAGTAAGAATTGATACTCTGTAAACAACCAACCACCCTCGAGTGACGCTATTATCTTGATCTTTTAAACCTATTTTTGCCATAGATGCTTATTGATTATGAATGGTTATTGCCACAGATATTTTGTATTTATTTTTTAATGAATTTTGAATGCTTCATAACAGACCAGAATGGCTCTGGCTTCTAATCAAATCAAACAGGAAAACTGCGGAAAAGAAGAAAATGCTGAGACAGAGAAAGAATGATAGAGAAAGAGAGAGAGAAAGATTGCAAGATGACATTGGGTCAAGTCTTTGTATGATTATGAAAAAAGGACTCAGCCCTTTGAAAGGTCTCAAAAGAAACATCCACACAAGTAGCCGCAACAGCTGAACTGGTGAGGAGTGCTAGGCCGCGCCCTTCTACAGGCGTACATTTACTTGGACATACGGCCTTCTCATTGAAGTCATCTGACAGTGCATGCCAGTGCTGTTTCACTGGGGCGACAGCTCTCTGTCTTAAGTGTAGAGTGGGGACGGTCCCCAACAATGCCGGGTTTGACACCAGCGAAAGAAAAAGGACTTGCAGTTCAGCTGCAGGGGCCTGACACTAATCAGAGTCACTCAAGAGACAGAGAGAGAGAGAGAGAGAGAGATGAAGGGAGGCTATGGGATGGGTGCAGCGCTACAAGGTCCCTGTCTGCCAAATGCTGTGGCGTGTGCCATCTGCGCCCGTCCAGCGCAGCCCGTGTCAAACATGTTACTCCCCTTTCATGGTTACTCAGCGAACATGTGCTCACATTTGTGGAGCCGCCGAGGACCGGCAGGCCTGGATCGGGGCGCATGTGGTTCGTGTTTTCGGGGCATGTGTTTTCTCTCCCAATCATGTCTAATCTCAGACACATCCTCTTTACACAACAGAGATGGAGAGAGAGAAAAGAAAAGACCCTAGCTTGTTTGGGAATTGTTCACATGCATTTCCTGGTGTGTTTTGAAGATCTTGGAGGGAGAGGGGCGCGAGGAGAGAGGAAGCGGAATGGAAGAGGGAAACATGTTTCCAGGCCACTTTGATGTCAGTGTTTTACGGCGCTCTAGCAATGTATTGTCTACTCGGGCCTTTTGTTAACCCCAGTCCTCTAATTAAGACCTCAGAGCGGCTTGTTGACTTCACAAAAGGACCCTGCTTGGCCCTCTCACACACCCAGTTACAGCAGCAGTCAAAACAAGCCCCCTCCATACACCCCCATAACCCCCGTCTGTGTGTGCACTACAAAGAGCTCTGGTCAAAGCAGAGTGATTTATTTTCCGTCAAGCGCACACCCTATGACTATGATCTCTCTCTCTCCTGTTTCTCTCTCTCTCTCTCTCTCTCTCTCTCTCTCTTTCCTGCAGTGTGTCTCAGGCAAAGAGGTGAATAGGATGCTCATATGGCTGGCAAGGTTTTCTCCATGTCTAGCCAGCCATTGTGACACAGTGGTTTTGTTTCACTGTTATCAAGAGGAAACCCCCCACCCCACTCCCGCACCCAACTGTACCTCCACCTTGTCCTCTCCCTCTCTTCCCGTTTTTTTTTTTTTTAACTGCTCCATTTTTCATGTTGAGTTTTTCCCCTCTTTCGTCTGTACTTGTTTGTTCTCTGGGCCCTGACCGTCATCATCGACGAGGCCTTTTTTTTTTTTTTTTTTTTTTATGATGTGCGTCCTCACGTCCAGATTGCCAGCTGAAGAATGCGTGCCTGGAATGTTGTCGATTGTTCAGGAATCCGGTGGCGTCGTTCCTTCCCCGCTAATCTGCCATCTCTGGAGACATGATGCTCGTAGCGGCCTGCCGGAGCTTTACCCATCGCTTTGATGTCCTGGCCGGTGCGCCTGTGAGGGGTCACATGTTCCCCTGGACCTATGCGGAACAACGCAGTTGTGTCAGGTCCCTTCTTCAGGCCCACTGAGATGAAAAAAAGAGTCAATATGAATTCATCTCATATCCTCTTTGAACTGTCAGCTAAGGAGGCATTAGGGGAGAGGTGACCGTCTGGCAGCGGGTTTGAAAGCTGAGTGTTACTGTGTGCTGAACTGCATGAGAGGTGTTGGATGGGAAGCAAGTGTGGGAAGCTGAGGTGTTTGGTGAGGAGAAGGTGACTAAAGATACATGTGATGAATCAACCTGTGGGAAGGGGGAGGGCACTCTGGTCTATGGGAGGGCCATACGTTGTGCTGTGATGCCGTCTGCAGAATTAACTCAGTGGGGATGACCAGGTCTCCTCCCCCACTAGCCCCTGCAACTGGACTCCAGATGAACCCAAGGTTTATTACTGTCCCACATACACACACACACACACACGAAAAAAGCAAAATACTTAGCTTACACTACTCAGCCAACACTATTCAATTTATTTCCAGTGCAATGATATGGGCAGGGTTCCCGTGGATCCTTAAAAAGTCTTAGATACAACTTTTGGTTTTTAAGGCCTAAAAAAGTCTTAAATTGTCTGGGATGTCTTGAATTTTCGAAAGGGAGGTATTAAATTTGCGTATGGGACCGTCAGCGAGTGAGCGAGTGCAAGAGAGCGAGTAAAATGTTTCCATCCGGTTTCGTGTATTTAAAAAGCAATGTTATTGACTATAAGGCTACGGGAGGAAGTGTAGTGGTTGCAGAGTGAAGATGTTTTTCACGGGTGTGGTTAAAGGTGTGGCGGTAATATCGTTTTTCGAGTGGTGTAGAGGCCTGAGACCTACACAGGCAGCCCTCGTGGCCGGTAGAATGAGCGGGAGAAGGAGTTGGTAAGCCGGTTAGCGATAGGGTGGCCATACGTTCGAATTTAGGCCGGACATATGGATTTTAAAAGCCCTGTCCGGCGTCCGGTGCAGCCTTAAGCTGGACGCTCATTTGTCATTTTTGGAGTTGCGCTGGGCATCTAGAATCTTTGCTCGGACGCAGCATCGTTTCACAAAAAACTATTTAATAAAACAGTTTTAAGTTGTCTTATGTATCTTTTTGCCGTGGTATAGTTATTTTTTTTTTTAGATGTCTTAAAAAGGTCTTAAAAGTCTTTACATTTTTACTTGGAAAATTTAAAAGAACATGTGCACACAGATACACCCTGGATGGGATATACCTGCGTTAATGGCTGGTTGTAGACGTTCTTCAGAAGACCTCTGTGGGTGGTTGATCATTGAATTAAGATAGCAGGGATCAGATCCAGTAAGTGTCCTATAGGCCAAAGTGAGAGATTTAAATTTAATTCTGGCCACTATAGGGAAATACTTCATTACATCAGAATGGCCTGGCTGTCTTTCGAGTTACTGCCCCACACCCAAATCCATGTTTTCAAGGTGTCTTTCGAGATTGTATTTCGTTTTTATATTTATTATCGTATAATTATTAAATTATGTTACAGGTGAAGACAGTCACATCCTCACATATGAGATGAAAACCATCAGTCAGATGTTACCATTAAAAACTGGACCATTAAATCCACTCTTTCATCAACACCACAAGCTCTCCTGTCACTCACAAAATGGTTCAAGTCTGGTAGTTTCAAGAGGAGTAGTAATGTTTCCCTGATTTCAGTATGGGAATAAGTATTTTGTTTTCCAGGGCGGAGCTATACATTAAGTGACAGCATATCTATACCTAGCAGGAGCCTTATGTTTCCCATATCCACTAAAAAATCGTGACAGATATCTAACTTACTCACACACATAGTCAGATATCTAACTTACTCACACACATAGTCAGATATCTAACTTACTCACACACATAGTCAGATATCTAACTTACTCACACACATAGTCAGATATCTAACTTACTCACACACATAGTCAGATATCTAACTTACTCACACATAGTCAGATATCTAATCTCACACACATAGTCAGATACTCACACACACATAGTCAGATATCTAACTTACTCACACACATAGTCAGATATCTAACTTACTCACATTGACATAGTCAGATATATCTAACATAGTCAGATTACTCACACACATAGTCAGATATCTAACTTACTCACACACATAGTCAGATATCTAACTTACTCACACACATAGTCAGATATCTAATCACACACATAGTCAGATATCTTACTCACACACATAGTCAGATATCTAACTTACACACATAGTCAGATATCTAGTCACACATAGTCAGATATCTAACTTACACACATAGTCAGATATCTAACTTATCTAACTTACTCACACATAGTCAGATATCTAACTTTACTCACACACACATAGTCAGATATCTAACTTACTCACACACAAGTCAGATATACTTACTCACATAGTCATATCTAATAGTCAGATATCTAACTTACTCACACACATAGTCAGATATCTAACTTACTCACACACATAGTCAGATATCTAACTTACTCACACACATAGTCAGATATCTAACTTACTCACACACATAGTCAGATATCTAACTTACTCTCACACACATAGTCAGATATCTAACTTACTCACACACATAGTCAGATATCTAACTTACTCCGGATATCTACACACACATAGTCAGATCAGATATCTAACTTACTCACACACATAGTCAGATATATCTAACTTACTCACACACATAGTCAGATATCTATATCTAACTTACTCACACACATAGTCAGATATCTAACTTACTCACAGTCAGATATCTAAGTCAGATATCTAACTTAGTCTCATTACTCACACATAGTCGGATATCTAACTTACTCACACACATAGTCAGATATCTAACTTACTCACACACATAGTCAGATATCTAACTTACTCACACACATAGTCAGATATCCTTTAACTACAGTCAGATATTATCTCACACACATAGTCAGATATCTAACTTACTCACATTAGTCAGATATCTAACTTACTCACACACATAGTCAGATATCTAACTTACTCACACACATAGTCAGATATCTAACTTACTCACACACATAGTCAGATATCTAACTTACTCACACACATAGTCAGATATCTAACTTACTCACACACATAGTCAGATATCTAACTTACTCACACACATAGTCAGATATCTAACTTACTCACACACATAGTCAGATATCTAACTTACTCACACACATAGTCTGTGTGGAGAAGCGAGTACAAAAAGGGAGACACAAAGAAACAAAATGGCTCCTGGATTTACTGTAATAGCGTTGGAGATGATCCAACCAGGCGTTTAAATAATGACCAACAACCGCAAATAGGGGCGCCAAATGGGTTGCCCTGGGGCCCAACCCAGCCAACAAAGGTCCAAAGAGAACTAACTGACATGACTGAAATGTTTACTTTAGAAAATGTTGTTTTTAAGGCTTTTAGAAGTCTTTAATTATAATTATGTAGACAGCCACATAATATCAAATCAAGCAAGGACACAAATCTTCCCTCGCCCGCTTAGTATCTCCTCTCATTTTCATCTTACTGAGATACTAGGCTCCTCTCAATGCGTTTCCGTTTCCCTTAAAGGTGCTCTAAGCGATGTTGGTTAATTTCACTTCTGTTGACGTTCAAACAAAACAGAGGGCTAGCTTGCTACTCCCTCCCCCTCCCTCCCGTGCAATTGAAACTATTTTTGCATCTTGTCGGTGATTGGCTGGATGATGCAATTCTCATCAGCACTGAGAGGGAAGGATGTTTGTTTCGAAATTGAAAGTGCCTATGACGGTAGGAGCGACACCTGCAAACATAAAAAAATTACAGTCAAAAGAATGTGTACATCTGTACGCCAAATGTAAATACATTGTTTCCTTTGCAGTTCCGATTCTGTTTATTATCAGTTTGTAAAGGATATGTGAAGTAGGAGGTAACATTGTGAATGGTGAATATGATTGGTTAGGCTGGACCATTGATTAAGACTAAGCCCATGACGATGCTACCATGACGATGCTACCATGACGATGCTACCATGACAATGCTAGGGTTGGAAACATTTCCCAATGGAGAGTACCCAGACTCTCTTCACAAAGTGAGTGAGTGTGGTGAAACCAGGCTACACAAATCTTAGAACAATCTTTGATTATCCTTCTGTCTCCAATGATCACATTGTCCAAAGTGTGTTACATATCCTATGAAAGCTACTGGACCAGGATGTAAATTTCTCCTCTTCACTCACATTTTCTCATGTTGTGTAGGTAGTTTTTTTTTTTAAGTTACATTTTTTGTCCTGTTGATCATATCAGTATTCGGTATTATAAAAAAACTATTTCCTCCATTTGACTGCATTCTACTAATTATTTTTCAAATGAAGAGGTCTTGAATATAATGGCATGGTAAACAAAGCAAACAGTATGTCCTGTCTATGGTAAATGCAAAAATGAAGGAAAGAGACCACTGAGAAAAAAGCTAACTTAGGTGCTTTCCCATCTAGTGTTCCACGCATACACTCATCTCCCCACGCATACACTCATCTCCCCACGTGATATCATCTCATCTCCCCTAATCGCCCACATCCCTCATCTCCCCACGCATACACTCATCTCCCCACGCATACACTCATCTCCCCACGCATACACTCATCTCCCCACGCATACACTCATCTCCCCACGCATACACTCATCTCCCCACGCATATACTCATCTCCCCATCTCCCCACGCATACACTCATCTCCCCACGCATACACTCATCTCCCCACGCATACACTCATCTCCCCACGCACCCACGCATACACTCATCTCCCCACGCATATACTCATCTCCCCACGCATACACTCATCTCCCCACGCATACACTCATCTCCCCCGCACCCACGATACACTCATCTCCCCTAATGCGATACTCATCTCCCCACGCGCCCGCCTCACTCATCTCCCCACGCATCTCCCCACGCATACACTCATCTCCCCACGCATACACTCATCTCCCCCGCGCCCCTCATCTCCCCGCGATACACACTCATCTCCCCCCGCCGATATACTCATCTCCCCCGATACACTCATCTCCCCATCTCCCCATATCCCTCATCTCCCCACGCATACACGCATCTCCCCACGCATACACTCATCTCCCCACTCATCTCCCCACGCATCTCCCCACGCATACACTCATCTCCCCACGCATACACTCATCTCCCCACGCATACACGCATACACTCATCTCCCCACGCATACACTCATCTCCCCCGATATATACTCTCATCTCCCCTAATATATACATCCCCCCCGCGTCTCCCCCGATCTCCCTCATCTCCCCTCCCCACGCGATATACTATCTCCCCACGATATACTCATCTCCCCCGCGCATACCTCATCTCCCCGCGCGATATACTCATCTCCCCAGCGACACTCA
>NC_063199.1:32543053-32555553 GCF_017589495.1 Alosa alosa
GCTGACTCGACTGTGTGTGTGTGTGGCGTGTGTATGTGTGTGTGTGTGTGTGTGTGTGTGTGTGTGTGTGTGTGTATGTGTGTGTGTGTTATTGTGTTTATTAGATTTGGATATGTATAGTTTCTGAACATTGTTGTGTGTGTGTTCATAAATGTATGTTTGTGTGTTTGCACATGCTTCCGTCGTGTGTGTGTGTGTTTTTGTGTGTGTGTGTGTGTGTGTGTGTGTATGTGTGCATATCCATGTGTGTTCATGCACATGCCTTTGTTTCTGATGTATGCGTGTGTGGCTGTGTCTGCGTGTGCGTGTGTGTGTGAGAGAGATGGTCTGGGCTAAGTGCTGCAGCTGCAAGGCCCCCTCGGGCCTCTTGATTGACTTTCTGCGTGTGGATTTATGGTAACAATTGGAGAGGTTGATTGCTATCAGATACAGCTGAACCACCCCCCACCCCCCAACCCCCCCGGCTTCCCCGAACACAAGCTGGCCAGTGTATGACCCAGCCCCCTCCTCCAGGGTCCAGCACAGCTACTGCAGCACTACACAAAGGCCACACTGCTCACACACACACACACACACACCAGGGGCCCAGCACAGCTACTGCAGCACTACACAAAGGCCACGCTGCTCACACACACACACACACACACCAGGGGCCCAGCACTCACAGCACACACACACACACACACACACACACACACACACCAGGGCCCAGCACAGCTACTGCAGCACTACACAAAGGCCACGCTGCTCACACACCTCCATAATAGGAAGCCGTAGCACTCTGAGGGGCTCGGGAAGGCTAGTCATTTCTGCACTGCTTTCCCTGTAGCTGTAAAGTCACCCACTGACTGGCATAGGGGATTGGCCGTAACCACTGTCCAGGGGTCAGTTAGCACACTCTGCTGATAATGGCTGATGGCTGATAAAGGGGACTGCAGAAGCTGGTCCCGGAGCAGGAGAAAGCGCCGGACACCAAAATAGCAACCAGAGGGCATCCATCGGCCGCTAAACCACATCCTCGCCACGCTCTGCTGGCGCTGGCAGAGGCAGCTGTGCTGATTAGCAGCCAAATCAGCGCGGTATTGTGCGAAGAGGGGCAGCCTCCTGTTGAGTCTGACGCAGGCACGGCGCGCAGGCACGAGCACACCAAGCTGCTGACCTGCACCTTGTAACAAAGCTATCTTCTTTCCCGTCTCGTTTGCAGATTGGATCACACGCTGGGGAAGCCAGGAATGTTTCTGCCAGGTAAACAGAACAGACGAGCTCATCGGTCTCCGTCGCCTGGCGGCCTTCCCTCTGCCTCCCTCCTCCTGCCTCCCCTGCATATGGGGGTTGGGGACTCTGTTCCAATGAAAATAGCTCTTTCTGTGTGTCTGTGATACCGCACCAGATACTGTGTGTGTGTCTTAGATATCAGAGCAAGCACGAGGGTATGTGTTATGTATTGGGCAATACGAGCGTGTGTATGTAGTGTATGCCCGTGTCTTTATTTGTCCTGTGTGTGTGTGTGTGTGTGTGTGTGTGTGTGTGTGTGTGTGTGTGTGTGTGTGTGTGTAATATGTATCAATTGTGTGTGTATGTATGCCCGTGTCTTTATTTGTCCTGTGTGTGTGTTGTGTGTGTGTGTGTGTGTGTGTGTGTGTGTGTGTGTGTGTGTGTATCAATTGTGTGTGTATGTATGCCCGTGTCTTTATTTGTCCTGTGTGTGTGTGTGTGTGTGTGTGTGTGTGTATGTGTGTGTGTGTGTGTGTGTGTGTATGTGTGTGTGTGTGTGTGTGTGTGTAATATGTATCAATTGTGTGTGTATATATGCCCGATGTGTGTGTTGTTTTAGTGAACACTGTGTACTTTCCACTCAAATCCACCAGCGGCAACGTTACCCAAAGCCACCCCATGTGTGTAAACATCTCCTGGCTGACCTGCAGCTGTAACGTGGTTAAACAGATTCATGATCGGACATTGTATTGGATTATGGAGCCAGCTGAGGCCTCAGCTCCCCCACGTGCTCCTTGAGCTTTACCACCCTGGCAATCATGCTCAAAACTTGATTATGAGCGCACACACTCACACACACACACACACACCCAGAGAGTGAGAGAGAACACTGAAACACTTTTCAATGTGTCCTTCATAACAGACATAAATATTTTTATAAGGTTATGGAGAAGTCAGCGGAGGACACACACACGCATGCAAACAAACACACACACACACACACACACTCACAGGGCCACTGTTGCCAGTTTTTGGGGAAATTAAATCAGACCAATCAGATAAATGCTCACAGCTCCAAGACTTTGGAGAAATTGGGCGGAAAAATATGTTGGTTTCTGTCACACCAAATGTCATAGTAATATAGTGGTGTGTCTGTGTCTGTGTCTGTGTCTGTGTGTGTCTCTCTACGTGTGTGTGTGTGCATGTATGTGTGTCTGTAGATGTGTGGTTGTATACCATGTACTATGGTTGCGTTCTTGTTTGCGTTCTATATATAAGACTTCTGGTCAAATATTCTGAGCCATACACAGAATGTCTCATAAAAGCCTATTCTGCTAGGATGGAAATAACCATAAACTGGTTTGTGTTTTACTGCTGTTTTTGTTGTTTTTGTGTTTTACTTTGAAGTCTGAATTGTTGTTTTTGTTGTGTTCCTGTCCGCAGAGAAAGGCGTAGACAAAGAGCATCACACCGTTGGAGCCAGACTGATCAGGCTGGAGGATAAGGTAAGCATCCGGCTCCACCCCAGCCCCCCACCATAGTTCTGTTAGGGGACGGGGCTGTGGCTGGACGGCCTGCCAGCGATCAGATCTCCGGCCCAGCCTGATGAAATCAGGTCCCCGTGCTGGAGGTGTTTTGTCTGGGTTGGGGCGTGGGTCCCCTTGGATGGGTTGAAAAAGACACGGTTCTGCTAGCGTCGCCGCGACGACGAGTGTTATCTTCTTCAGGCATCTTAAATCTAAAGCTATCGCCACCAGCATGCGACAAGGTGAACTCTTTGTTGTTTGCCGTTTGTTCTTTTTAAACATTTATTTATTTATTTATTTATTTTTTTTATCTGCTTTTTGTGTGTGAGGTTGGTGGAAGGTCAGGCCTGAGATGGGCGTGATGTGTGGCTGCTGGGTCACAACACCCCCACACACACACACACACACACTCTGCATCATGGGTTTTCCACTCCGGGCTTCTATCGGTTATCTTCCTAAACAAGTTTGGGGGAAATAAACAGTAAAGGAGGAGAGCCATTTAGAAAGGCATTACCTTAAAAAAGGCTGACGTCCATTGCACGGAAGGCAGGGAGAGAGGTTGAACCGATTAGTTTTATTTTCCATTTAGGGACTTAAAGTTGAGCGCAAAAAAAAAAAAAATGAGATAGAGAAAGAGGAGAGAGGGAGAGAGAGAGACGCCGTTTGAAAGAGACATAAGTAGGATAAGTGTGGGTGGCTACAGCTGTGTGTTAAAGCACTTCGGCTGTGTAGAGTGTGCCTGCTGGAACTGGATGGCCATTCACATAATTGTGCTTACCCTACATCAGCTATTACATTCAAACTATTTCTGCGTGTGTGTGTGTGTGTGTGTGTGTGTGTGTATGTGAGTCTATGTGTGTGTGTATGGGTGTAGGTGTTATATGGTTTAGCATGGATGGGAATAATTATTCTGTAATATAAACACCCATACACATACACACACACACACACACACACCACACACACACACACACACACACACACACACTGCCGGGACTGTTCATTTGTGAGTAAGTTTGTGTGGATGGGTACATCTTGCTTCAAGTATACTCATGTCAATGTGTGTATGTCCATATTTGGTCACAATTTTTTAAGTGGTCTGTTTTTCCCCTGCAAACTCTTTGTTCTATTGGCAGTGAGGAATAAGCTTAAGCGAGTGGATAACTAATTTATGTGAGATGATATTGCAAATGTTTGTTGAGCAGTAATACATTTGAGAGGTTGGTGATCATTAGGGCTAGTTGAGGTATTTAAAAGTTTGCTTATTGTTTATTTGCGTGTTTCTTAAATTGCTACTTTTTACACAAATGGGCAGTACATATAAGTATTACCCTATATATTTTTTTGTTTTGTTTTGTAGCCCAGTATTTCATAGTACACTTACACTCATTGGTGATGTGTTTTTCGGTTCTGTTTCTGTTTGTGTACCTCTTTGTGGGATACACTATGTAGTGTCATATCACGAAAACATGCACTCTACCCAGTAATAAATCTGTGCAAAACCGAGCCAGAGCATAAATGTCCAACAAACCACAGGTTGTTGTGTCAGCCCATGTGGCTCTTGCATCATACTGTACTGCTGAGTGATTCATTTAACCCTGGCCTCTCTGTAATTGGCTGGTTTGAATTCACTGGTGCATGTCTAATTGAAAAGGCCTGCAAGGTTGCGTGTGTGTATGAGTGAGTGTGTACTTCTGTCTGTGTGTGCATGCTGGTGTGTTTCTTCCTGTGTGCATGTGTGTGTGTGGACACTTAACATGTGTATTGTGTATGTGTGGACACTTAACATATGTATTGTGTGAGAGAGCGGTTATGTGGTTGAGTTTGAACTTGACTGAGTATTTTAATATATATGTGTATTTTTGTTTGTTTGTTTGTGTACATGTGTGCGTCTGTGTGCACGCGTGTGTAAAGGGCCAGGGTACAATCATGACGCCAGACGTTAATGGTCCCTGACCGAGGCTTATCCCGACGGACCAGATGAGGGCACACTCTCACACACACAGCGGGGGCTGCCCTTAGCCTCCTGTGAGCCCTCTCACTCTCTGGCCCATTAGCTCTGCTGCTGTTATGATTGCCATCTCCTGATTGGTAGCGCAGAGCTGCGTCTAAATAGCGCGGCCCCCATTCCCCCAGGGTGACACAGCACTGTACAGCCACCCGAGCAGAGCCTAAAGGAAGTGGAGACTCCCAAATGGGAGCCAAACCCTGGAGTGGGGGGAGTAAAGGGGGGGGGGTTTAAGGGACTCTGGGGGAGTAAAAGGGGGGGTGCTGGGGGTTTAAGGGACTGGGGGAGTAAAGGGGGAGTAAAGGGGTGATTAAGGGACTGGGGGTAAAGGGGGTGATAAAGGGGGGGGAAAGGGGAGTTTAGGGGGGACTGGGGGAGGGGGAGCAAGGGGGTAAAAGGGGGTGAGTGGGGGTAAAGGGGGAGTAAAAGGGGGACTGGGGAGTAAAGGGGGGATGGGGGGTAAAGGGGTTTAAGGGACTGGGGGGGTAAAAGGGTGATGGGTGAGAGGGAGGCGTTTGGATACTACCCTCTTTTGCTGTCTTTCCCTTTCATTCTCTCTCTCCTCTCTGTCTCTCTCTCCCTCTCTCTCCATCTCTCTCCCTTTTTCCTTCTCTTTCTCTCAATCTATTTCTCCCTCTCTCTCTCTCCTCTGTCTCTCTCCATCTCTCTCCCTTTCTCCTTCTCTCTCTCTCAATCTATTTCTCCCTCTCTCTCTCCTCTCTGTCTCTCTCCCACTCTCTCTCCATCTCACTCTCTCCATCTCTCTCTCTTTCTCCTTCTCCCTCTCTCTCTCTTTCCCCCTCTCTCTCCTCTCTCCCCCTCTCTCTCTCTCTCTCTCTTGCGGTGAAGCTCAACCCCACTCAGAGAGCCATGTGGATTCCATGAGACTCAGCTCTCCCGGGTCGAGCCTGAAGCGGGAGGGCTCTTGAGCGCACATGCTAATGACTCTCTCTCTCTCTCATGCCACCGCCTCCATATATAGAGAGTGTGAGCAAGACAGTGAACGCGAGAATGAGTGAAACAGAAAGGGCGGGAAGGGAGGGAGAGAGGAAGACTTGGCAGACGGAGTGAGAGAGAGCGAGAGAGAGCAGAGAGGGAGAGAGAGTCGAAAGAGGAGGTAGGGTGTAAGACAGAGGGAGGGGGGGGGGGCAATAGATTGCGAGGGAGGGAGTCAGAGATTGGAGACAGACTTGTTGTGACATGGTTACGGTGTCGAGGCACACCTGGTACTCTATCACTCGTGTGTGTGTGTGTGTGTGTGTGTGTGTGTGTGAACGAGGGCCTCTCCGTGCCCTAGAGGCGGCAGGTGCGTGTACCCACTGCCCTCCAGCTGAGTGCATTCCAGCCTCCACGTCTCATTGTTTTTTTGTTTTGTTTTGTTTCTTTTCCCCTCTCCTCCGTGATACCAGCCATGTGCTGCAGATAGCAGCCCTGTGCACAGGCTCCGTCTCCACCTCACTGCCACAGACCTTCCCAGAAACTCACCAGACCGTATCTGGAGCGAGATTTCCCCCTAATCACACAGTATCCACTGCAGCAGAACACAATCAGGCTATAAATATGCTCCATTCTGAGATTCTGAGAAATGGCGCAGGGGGGGCGCACTGACCCGCACATCAGTGGGTTTGGGGTTATCTGGTTACGTTGGCACAGAAAAGGCACAGTCAGGGATTTTTGCCCAGACCTGAACCCAACAAGCTCAAGAATATAGAACAATGATTGAGCATGTTTGGTTGTTATGAATGCTGTTCCAGTGTTTATTTGGGGTGGATCAGAAATCACAGGCGTCTCCTATTCAGTAAATAGTTAAAAACTATTTTTACTGAATAGTATTTTTACTTTTAATAGTTAAAAAAATATTATAAACACTTGGCATTAAGATGTCACTGCAGCGTTTACTAATATTCGTTATTTAAAATGTATTTCATGTAATGTCAGGGCTGATGTAATTGTGTATTGAATCATGGGGCCTCCTGTGCCTCCTCCCTCTAAGGTTTGTATGGTGTGTGTGCAGGGTGTAGCTGACCAGATGGTTTATGTTTGTGATGCAGTTCTGCCATGCGAGGGTGGAGGCGTTCTGTTTACTTTGCTGTCAGATTGATGATATGGAGCTGAAAGGGTTACTGGGTGTCAGATGTTTTTCTAGGCACACACTGTTTTATGTATAAATATGCTCCGTACCAAATATTCTTCTGTAGAAATATAAGATATTAACTTTGAAACTGTATAAATATGCTCCGTACCAAACATTCTCCTGTAGAAATATAAGATATTAACTTTGAAACTGTATAAATATGCTCCATACCAAATATTCTCCTGTTGAAATATAAGATATTAACTTTGAAACTGTATATTATATATGATCTGTATGCAGATGATATTGTGTTTGATTTTGGGTATTTTTGTGTTTGTATGCATGAGCAGTGTTTTTTGTGTGCCTGTGTGTGTGTTTGTGTATCTGTGTGTGTGTGCAGGGATGGGCAAAAATACATCTTTAAAATGAATTTTAAAATAAAATATCAAATACACTAATTTTAAGTGTATCCATGTATCAAAATAAAATACTGTATTTTTGTATTTTCAAAATACTAAAGAATACTCTTCAGAAGGAGCATAAAGGGCAGCCGTGGCCCACTGGTTAGCACTCTGGACTTGGAACCGGAGGGAGGGCCCACTGGTTGCGGACTTGAACCGAGGGTTGCCCCGACCAGTGGGCCTCAGCTGAAGTGCCCTTGAGCAAGGCACCTAACCCCTCACTGCTCCCCGAGCGCCGCCATTGAAGCAGGCACCTCACTGCGCCGGGATTAGTGTGTGCTTCTGTTCACTGTGTGTTGTTTGTGTTTCACTAATTCACTGATTGGGTTAAATGCAGAGACCAAATTTCCCTCACGGGATCAAAAAAGTATATATACTTAATACTTACTAAAATCACTGTGCAAACCTACCGTCTGTCTAATCTATTCCTTCATCTCTACACTGAAGTGGACAGTGTTTGAGAGCAGCAGCTTTTCTCTGCCTACGACACATGCCATAACCCTACAAACGATCAATACATCTACTATGCTGACCTGCCTGTTACATCTAGCCTAAGTACTGTATCAGAGATGCACTCACAACTGAACTTGTCAAGTGGTACAAAGTGGAGACAAGTCTCTGACATTGTCAGTGCATGCCCAGATTGCTTGATATTACACTGTTTAACACTGTCGATCGGGAAGGATCATGACCATTTTAGTTGTTTTTTAACTAACTGGGTACCGTGTTCGCTCTAAATGGTATTATATTGACGCTAAGGGGGATAAATATAATTTTTCATCGTGTTGGTTTAGGTAATACATGGGCAACGTTTTGAGCAATATTGCTGGGAAACCACGTAACTGGTTCAAGAAACTGATGAATAAAGTTCTCAAGAAACTTGAGGTTGATGTGAGAGGAAGTGTATTGTGTGTGTTAGCAACCTACACGTGACTCATCTTGCACTGGATCATCTTCCTGAATCTTTTGGTTTTACCAAAAATATTTGGCAGTATTTTTAAACTACAAAAATACACACCTATAAAGTATTTTGATACAAAATACGAAAACCATTTTCTTCAACCAAATAAAATAGAAATAGCAAAATACTATTTTGTATTTGAAATACGGATTTTGAATACATGTATCATAAATACTGCCCATCCCTGTGTGTGTGTGTGTGTGTGTGTGTGTGTGTGTGTGTGTGTGTGTGTGTGTGTGAGTTTGAAAGCATGATTGCCCTTCTTTCTCTTCTCTAACCACAGTGCTTTTGCTTTTATGTGCGGCTCTGGTGGCCACAAGCTTTCCCCTCAGGCGCTGGACAATGAGCGGCCTTTGACTGGCCGTACTCTGTGTGGTCAGAGTGTCTCCAAGTTTTCCGTGGCCTCTCTCTGGGTTTTGTGTGTGTGTGTGTGTGTGTGTGTGTGTGTGTGTGTGTGTGTGTCTGTGTATGGCACTCGCATTAGCATGAAAGTAGCCCGCCTCATCCTCTCCTCAGTGGTTGCGTAGCGTGTGAGCGGTCCAGGCTTTGAGTAATACTCTATTAATACGTCCATCCGCTGCGCTGGTGGACAGTGATTTATATACCTGTCGGACAAAGCCGCACATCACAACAAACACGCCTATTCTCCTGGGCCCTGCAGCTTTTGATGCGTGCCTCTGAAACAGAGCTTTTTTTTATGAAGATGGATTGCGCTCCAGCACACCATCAAGGCCTCTGACGGTCAGGATGACAAATCGTAAGAGACGGGCCTGAACATAGCCCATGTGAGTAGAAAATGGCTTTAAAATGAGTCTGTGGAGTAAGAATACTGTGGGTTTTTTTGGTGAGATGAAGACTTCTTTTTCACAAGGCCAGAGTTGTGTTTCATGAATGAAGTAGTGGATGAAAGAAGGTTAGCCTGGCGGGATTGGTCGAGGAATATGCCAACCCTTGCTCTTTCTTTCTTTTTTGAAATGCAGAGTGGGATTTGAAATTGCCCTTCTCCTCCAGAAGCACCTTGTCTCCTAGACCTGACCGTGTCCCCACCTCCCCGGCAGCATAAAGCCCAACCGTAAATTGCCACTTTTGATTACATTAAGCGCGCACAGCGCTGGCAGCATAAAGCCCAACCGTAAATTGCCACTTTTGATTACATTGAGCGCGCACAGCGCCGGCTTAATGTCTCCCAAGTAATGAGAGTGGAGAGCAAGGTGGGTACGAATTCAATTTCCATTGGTCAAGATTTATGGGCGAGATCAAAGGGTTAAACGGGTTTAAATCCTCCATCAGCCTGTAATGCGGACTCCTTTTGACACTTGTTTTCACACAGTGTGTTAATATTTGTGCTATAGAATTTCCACGTCCCATAAGTCAACATGCGCAGCAATGCGGTTGGGGAAGACAGGAAGTGGGGGGTGAAGGGAGTCGAGGCTTCAGAAATCGAATGAGTAATCCTGTCCAAAAGAGACAGTGAGAGAGAGAGGGGGGAGCCTATGTCATGACATTGTAATGGGGCAGAGTGTGTTGTCTGTAAGTGATGCCAGTGGTGCATAGCAGGAATATTTGACGTTTTTTGTTTGTTTGTGAGAAGTCCATCTGCAAAGCATTTCCATGGTCTGAGCTGAACACCATCTACCCTGCCCTCCCGGACCCCCTTGTTTATACTGTCCCTCCAGACACACACACACATGCATAAACACACCCATAAACAGACACACACATGTACACAATCACACCCATACACAGATGTACACATATACATAAACACACGCGTGTAGAAACGCATGTGCACACACACACACACAAACACACGGCTGTGGTTCCTGCGACCATCTCAACAAGCTGTAAACACCCAGCCCCTCACACACATAGTACTGTTGTCTTTTCCATTCTGCCTTGTCAAGTATGCCATAAACACACCCGGCTAGTGCAAACACACGCGGAGATACCCACACCCACGTACCCCAACAATCTCACCCTGAAAAGCCCAATCCACCCCTTCCTTCCCCTCACTCCCCCAAAAAGGAAAAGCCCAATCCACCCCTTCCTTCCCCTCACTCCCCCAAAAAGGAAAAGCCCAATCCGCCCCTTCCTTCCCCTCACTCCCCCAAAAAGGAAAAGCCCAATCCACCCCTTCCTTCCCCTCACTCCCCAAAAGGAAAAGCCTAATCCACCCCTTCCTTCCTCACTTCAAAAAGGAAAAAAGCCCAATCCTTCCCTTTCCTTCCCTCATCCCCCAAAAAAGGAAAAGCCCAATCCCTTCCTTCCCCTCACTCCCCCAAAAGGAAAAAATTTCTAATCCGCCCCTTTCCTTCCCTCACACCCCCAAAAGGAAAAAGCCCAATCCTTCCTTCCCCCTCACTCCCCAAAAAGGAAAAGCCTAAGCCTCTTCCTTCCCCTCACTCCCCAAAAGGAAAAAGCCCAATCCGGGCCTTTCCTTTCCCTCACACCCCCAAAAAGGAAGAGCCCAATCCACCCCTTCTCTTCCCTCCTCACTTCCCCAAAAAGGAAAAGCCCAACTGGGCCTTCCTTCCTCACTCTTAAAAGAAAAGCCTAATCCGCCTCTTCCTTCCCTCACTCCCCAAAGGAAAAGCCCAATCCACCCCTTCCTTCCCTCACTCCCCAAAGGAAAAGCCCAATCCACCCCTTCCTTCCCTCACTCCCCCAAAAGGAAAAGCCCAATCCGCCCCTTCCTTCCCTCACTCCCCAAAGGAAAAGCCCAATCCGCCCCTTCCTTCCCTCACTCCCCAAAGGAAAAGCCCAATCCGCCCCTTCCTTCCCTCACTCCCCAAAGGAAAAGCCCAATCCGCCCCTTCCTTCCCTCACTCCCCAAAGGAAAAGCCCAATCCGCCCCTTCCTTCCCCTCACTCCCCCAAAAGGAAAAGCCCAATCCGCCCCTTCCTTCCCTCACTCCCCAAAAAGGAAAAGCCCAATCCACCCCTTCCTTCCCTCACTCCCCAAAGGAAAAGCCCAATCCACCCCTTCCTTCCCTCACTCCCCAAAGGAAAAGCCCAATCCGCCCCTTCCTTCCCTCACTCCCCAAAGGAAAAGCCCAATCCACCCCTTCGTTCAGTTACATGTGCTCCCGCTACCCCAACAACCAGCCATCCGGGAGGCTTTTTAAACAGAGCCAATTGGGGGCAGTAACTGGATAGGGTTAAATGTTTTGGGTGGAGTTTGAATGTCCTGTAGGATAGATTTGGAGTGTGTGTTTGGGGGTGGGTTGTTTTACTCTTTAAGGCGACTGGATCAAACAACATTACTGTTGGAATGACCCCTTATAGTAGGTAGAGAAGTATAGAAGAAATGTTGGTCTAACATGCAAAAACATGTTAGTAGCTTGTTAGTATTATCATCAGATTGGTCTCACACAGATGTCAAAATAGAAATACTTGTCTTTTTATTGATGTTGATAACTGGTGAGAATGCTCAGTCAGCGGTGACTGGCCTGTTGCCATGTTAACACCGAGTGGCCTTCTACGCTTGCAGGACATGTGGCATTAGCACAGGGCTCCACACTCTGTGCGCATGACGTGCATTCTGAGATCACTTGATGTAGAGATTATCCCCTTCTACCACCTCGCTGCATCTAATCCCATTTGGATTTCCTGCCTTGCGAGTCCTTCCCCCTTCTCTTCTCCTCTCTCCTCTTCTCTTTTCTTCTCTTCTCTTCTCTCCTCTCCTCTCCTCTTCTCTTCTCTTCTCTTCTCTTCTCTTCTCTTCTCTTCTCTTCTCTCCTCTTCTCTTCTCTTCTCTTCTCTTCTCTTTTCTTTTCTTTTCTTCTGGTGATTTTCACCAAAACAGTTTCATTTCAATCTCCAGCATTTCGCCACTAGAAAGTATTGCAGTAGTTTGGGGGTTTGGCTCTTTGGTTTTGCTCTCAGGAATCCATTTTTGAGCAGAAAGGAGGCTTGTCTCTTTCCATGCTGCCTATCTCTCTCTCTCTCTCTCTCTCTTTTTTTTTTCTCTCTCTCTCTCTCTCTCTCTCTCTTCCCTCCTTCTCCCTGAGCTCAGGTCCAGCTGGCACAGAGGCCTGTCCTAGCCGGCCCTGCCTTTCTCTTTTTCTCCCTCTCTCTCTCTCTCTCTCTCTCTCTCTCTCTCTCTCTCTCTCTCTCTCTCCCTCTCTCTCTCTCTCTCTCTGTCTCTCTCTCTCGTTGCCGGGGCTGATATATGTTTGGCTGCTGCGCAGGAGCCAGGCTGCACAGAGTGGACTAAACAAAGAGAGGAAACTTGGCATGGCGGTCGCCTGTCCACT
>NC_063199.1:32563053-32685553 GCF_017589495.1 Alosa alosa
ACGCAAGAGAGAGAGAGAGAGAGAGAGAGAGGGGAGGAGGCTGGGCTAGTGCATGGCCTCGCAAACATATGGGAATGTGATGATGCGTCTAAACAGCCAGACGCTGTGGGCTGCATCTGGTCGAGTTAAATGTCTGGTAATGGCAGGGTTACTCTACGGGACTGCGTGGGGGGGGGGGGGGTTTTCGGGGATCGAGCCACTATGGCAGAGCTGAGCAGGAGTAATGAGGGGGTGGTGGTTTTGGCAGAGGGGGGAGGAGGGTGGTGTCGAGGGGTGATGAGGGGGCGCTTAGATAAGATTGGATGTTCAGGGGCTTTGGGAGCAACCAATAAGCAACCCCCATACTCTCCTCTCCTCTCCCCACCCTACCCCCCCCCCTCCCAAAATGTGGCCCCTCTAATGACTAATGGGGCTGGTGTGGCTTTCCCCTCGGAGACACAATTCACTGTGTCTGTCCACTGTCACCAATTACTGCACTGGAGCCAGACCATTAGGGGCTTCAGACTGCAGGGAGTAGAGGAGCTCGAAAAATTCCATTATATATCTTGTCAGCTCAATCTACAGTATGCAGCGAGATAGGGCTATATTTAAAATAGGGCTTGTACGAGTAGTGCCAAAATGGCAGTCATTACTCTGATACTGCTCTGGTATTTATGTTAGAAGTCCAATTTGTGCACTGCTGATGATAGGTTTGTGTCATGTCTGCAAAGAGCTTTCGTGGCCACACAATGCTTAACATGGCAGCCCATTATGGGGAAAGCGTTTCCAGAGGCAGATGCTTCTTGGTGCTGGTGACAGAGCATCTATCTTTGTGATGCCGTCTGGGACACACTTTCTGTTTCCCTGGTTTTTATTTATTTTATTTTTTTTTCAAAGATGGTTCCTAGCGATGGCGAAGGCAGATGGGAGAAGGTGAGGGAGGAAGAGATAGCTGTGTCACGCAACATCAAGCTCAGTCTGCGATAAGCAGTCAGCACTCACCCCACCCCCACCCCACACACACACACACACATACACACACACAACCCGCCCCTAACCACACCCTATAAATCCTTATCCTGCGCCGTAGCGGAAAAGCCAAATATTTTAAATGTGATAGAACGATATAATAATAACAACGAGGACTCGTGGAGAGAGAGAGAGAGAGAGAGAGAGAGAGAGAGATAAGCACAGCAGCTGGCCCAGGCCCCTACTTCACTCACACCCCTGTCAGCCCTATCACTGCTTTTACCCCAGAGAGGTTAGCCAAACACACCACTCACACACACTTCTCCATTCATGGCAAGTGGAAGGGCTAGGGTTGCAAGGCACTGAGTACAGTATAGCAGCTTTCCAGGTGCAGCCCTGGGTTCGTATGTTGTCACCTCACGTGCCTGACCTGCCTGGCAGCATGAACCCAGTTGCTCATCGATCCTCTCTGCTGTGTAGAGGGTGTAAGGACCTTTTGTTCTAGCGAAAGGGTTGTTTGGACCTGGTCTTCCTGCCAACTGACCTATAGGTTTAATGTATGGAGGAAGCTCCTCAGTTCAATGCCCATTATGTGTGCATACAATTGGTTGCAAGACAAAAATAACTAGTAGAGACTTGATATATGTCGAACAGACTTTTTTTTGTGTGTGTATGCGTGTGGGGGGTCTATTGTATATGCTGATTAGAAGAACGTTTGAGGTGTCTGAGATTTATTCACACAGTTCAGGCTCAGTAGTCTCAGACATGGCAGGAGGGAAAAGAAGAGGAGAGACTCAACACATGCAGGTGTCCATAGTGCTGAGGCTGCGCCCTCCAACACCTACGGAAGACTTCCTGTTCTCCATAGTGCTGACTCAACACATGCAGGTGTCCAAAAGGCCCACAGGCTGCGCCCGTCCCTTACAACACACAATGCAACTCCGTGGTGCCAGGTCTGCAAACAAGGTTATTTCATGCATCGGAATGAAGATAAATATCTTTAATGGAAACAGAGCTACCAGGAAATTACCCAGTGTTTAAAAATAGCGTACTTCCCCTTATTTGAAAGTAACCATATCTTTTCTGGAGGACATTTGTAATCCAATCATTACTTGGTCTTTCGGTTGTCATTAGATAGTGCCTGTGGTGCAGAAATGTTAAGATTTAGCAAAATACCGGTGATTATGTCATCCTCAAAATCTCTCATCCCATGTCATTATATGTGTCAATACCTAATCCATTAAAGCTAGCAGTCAGCCCTTCTGTTGGATGGGAAGCTCGTTTAGGGGTTTGCTGGAATGGCAGGAATCCCTGCTCTCCTCCGTTAGCCGTGGAGAGAGCACGTTGCTCTCTGTCCTGCTGTCATTAGGACTCCCGTGACTCAAATCATCATGCAGCTCAGGCCGCAGCACTTTCCCCAAATGAATACAGGCAATGTTTCTGGTAAGCATTCTCCTTTTTCAGACCCTAGGTGGGATGATCTTGTGTATGTTATTTTGCCTTGAATTAAATATTTTGCCATTACAGTCACTTTGTACTGACCTCTTTTTCCTTCCCACAGTTGGATATTTTTTTTTTTTTAAGTTTGACTTTCTAAGTATGAAACTAGCTGTTTTAATCAGACCAGTGTCATGCTGGGTTTTTAGTCAGAATGGCTGGGGAAACCTTCTGAGACAAGCAGCTCAAGTGTGCTTGATTAACATGTTCTTTACTCAGTTGGCACATGCTCTTGGACATGCACAAAACCGTCTGGCATTATGACCTGTACAGTCAGTTGGCAAAGTGCTACGGTTTATCCAGGTGATAATACAGTTTTCACCTTCAACTGTGTGCAGATTTTAGTCTGGAGTCTGGGATTACTCACACAAAGAGGACAGTCATCCCTCTGCACACTCACTGTTTGAACAGTCTGCTGCTCTTACATGCGTGCAGACCTTCATTCTGCCCTCAGCCCTAGACCTTGTGTCCACCTCCATCTGGGCTGGAGGGACTTGAAGAACATGTATAAATAGCCCCTTCTCCTGCAGGCCAGCAGAAAAAAAATGCCAGCGCTGCTTGTAAATCAGACACTTATAGCTCTTCATTAAAAGGTAATTGTAGAACATAATGGTGTAATTGTTGTTTTCTACACACTAAGCCAAGGGGGATTCTCAAATGCACACCTGAACCATTGTTTTATTCATTTACAAATCAAAACTAGCACCTATCCTTTGCAGCCCAACTTCAATTTCACCATTTGCATTTCATCAACCATCGAGTGTACATTTCTTCCCAGGGGCCAAGGCATATCATTTTTCTCACCCCTATAGGCAGGAGGGTGGCAGGGGGGGGGGTTAAGGGGTCAGGGCATTGTTTAGTGTCATAAATCAATGCAGCATTTAGTGACCAAGTGAATGTGTGCGTTTAGAAGTCGAGACTCCTGTGCAGTAAATCTGCCGCTGGAATAACGAGGAGTGGAAAGGGGATTCTGGAGACACTTTGCAGCGGCGACACGATCGGAAATTGGGCACCTACAGACACGTCCATCAAAACAAGCAGACGTATCTTGACTAAGGTTTCAGGTGTTCACCCGACCCCACCCAGAGCCGCACAGACTCTCCAGAGCTCAAGGCATTAGCATATATGGGTTTTTGTTGCGACTCAACTCAACCACAGCTATGGTCAGTTTTTTTTTGTCTGTTTTTTGTTTTTCTCTTCTCATTCTGTCCATTGAGTCACAGAAAAACGTCAGTACACAAATGCAATTATATGTCAGGTCTGATATGGCTGAGAGGATTCTGAACAAACAACAAAAAGAAAACTAAAAAACACGCGTCTAAGTGGCTCGCTCAAATGAATTAAGGGCTATTTTCAGGCTTGTAAATGCAGTGGTTTGTTTCTGCTGATGCGATGTGTGTGGGAGTCATTATGTGTACAGTGGTCACATCCAGACCTCCTTTTGAATCCTCTTTCTTTCCCATGGTTCCACTTTTTGCTGACTACTTGGGACAGAATCTCTGTCCCCATTGGATTTATTCTTCCGCTCTTTTCCTTTCTCACTCTCTCTCTCCCCATTCTTCCTCTCTTTTCCTTTCTCACTCTCTCCCTCTCTCCCCATTCTTCCGCTCTTTTCCTTTCTCTCTCTCTCTCCCCATTCTTCCGCTCTTTTCCTTTCTCACTCTCTCTCTCTCTCCCCATTCTTCCTCTCTTTTCTCTTGCTTTCTCACTCTCTCTCTCTCTCCCCATTCTTCCTCTCTTTTCTCTTGCTTTCTCACTCTCTCTCTCTCTCCCCATTCTTCCTCTCTTTTCTCTTGCTTTCTCACTCTCTCTCTCTCCCCATTCTTCCTCTCTCTTTCTCTTTCTCTCTCTCTCTCTCTCTCTCTCCCCATTCTTCCTCTCTTTTCTCTTGCTTTCTCTCTCTCTCTCCCCATTCTTCCTCTCTTTTCTCTTGCTTTCTCACTCTCTCTCTCTCTCCCCATTCTTCCTCTCTTTTCTCTTGCTTTCTCCCTGTCTCGGACGATCGTCTCTCTCTGTGATGATTTTAATTAATGTGCCGTGCTCTCTTGCGAGGCTTTGTTGCTTTCCCGCTCCTCTGATGTGTGCTGTGTTGGTTTTTCAGGGCCATTCCTCAAGCAATTTGCGAGAGGCAAAACAAAGAGGAGCTTGTTGGGGTCTCTAGCTGATTGAATATGAGTACTTGTGAACGTTCCCATGGGTACAAGCCCAAGCCCCGACTTTATGCATGTATACGGCAGTCTAAGTTGTGTGTTGTGTATGTTTGTTTGTGTGTGTGTGTGTGTGTGTGGGGAGGCGGGGGGTGGTGAGTATCAAACAGCAGTGGAGGGACACACAAGGACAGAGACTGTGACTGAGAGAGAAACTTGGACGAGCGCCATGTGTTTATCTATGGTGAGTGCGACGTAGGGCAACTCTACACTTACTACCAGTGGAAGGGGGGAGGGGGAATTTGCACGGGTGGGGGGGGGGGGGGTCCCTCAGTTTCCCGACAGCGTGCTGGCAAGCGAACGCACAACACACCCAGGCCATAAACACGCAGCGCAGTCCGGGTCAGTTCACTTTCCTCCTTAATGTGCGCCATTATCTGGACACACTGTGCCGGGTGTCTCCACGGCTGATGAGGCATCTCAACAACAGCTCCCGCAGCCGACAGCTAGCCACCAACGCAGGGGCTGGATCACGTAGACAGTGCAGATAGGAGGATCCTGTATCAGTCATTTTATAAGGTTAATGTCAACGTCGGGGAAACCGGACCCCTCGCACCTCCCACCACCATCACCCCCCACCCCACCCCCTCCTGCCCCCCCCTGCACAACACAATGCCCTCTCCCTGTGTGGCTGGGCACTTGCGAAACAGAAAACCCTCGGTGGTTTGCAGCGAGAGGAGAGCCTACTCCCTCTGTTATCTTTCTCTCTCTCTCTCTCTCTCTCTCTCCCTCTCTCTCTCTCTCCGCTCTGTTCCATGGCCACTTTGCATTTCGTCATGGCATGCCACATGCACGCTATCTCCTCCATCATTCAGTGCGGCCGCAAAGCTGTCAACGGCCCCCAAGGCCATTGCGCTAAGTAGTGGTCATATTGCATTACGGGGATATGCCAGGGAGATTGACTTTCTACCTGGCCCATTGAAACAATGCCTGCTCCTCTGACTCGCCCACCCTTGGGTGTGTGTGTGTGTGTCGGTGTGTGTCTGTGTAGGTGTGTACACCCTCAGGGAGCACCAGGGCATGCTGGGCCTCTGCCTATTTTCCACTCCTCTGGTGGCATGTGTGTGTGTGTGTGTGTGTGTCTGTGCGTGGCTATGGTGTTGACAGGTGGAGGAGTGTGTGCTTGTCCGTGAGTTGTTGTTTCTGAGGGACATGCTGCACATCACACTACAGTGCTAAAGTGTACTGTATTTGGTTAGTATTGTTACGTTATGAATTTGCATTCATGCTATTGCCTTCCTACTGATCTCACTATAGGTTGAAACAAAAGTATGCGGTTATCTGGACAGAAGCTGATAATTGCTGCATATAACTTCATCTCAGTCAGTATCTCCCACAGTTACGAGTCACCGCAGTTCAACTTTGCATGGCTTTTCCCAACAGGGCTTATATGCTGAGTCTAAACTTGGCTGCAGTTCAGCAGTGACATTCAAAGCCACAATAGGTAGTGCTTTTCACAAGAGATGAAATGAGCACAAATCACCCATTAGGACTGATTGACCGTTTGTGAGAGCATACAGAGCTCCAGGCGCTGCCGTGCCCCGTTCAGCCAATGATCCAAAATAGGGTGTTGTTTTCTATTCTAATATTCCTTTCATCTTCACACCCACTACTATTTTTCTGATGTCATACCACCTGTCACAACTTAAAATGTTTTGTAGGGCTGTATTGGAATTCAGTTGTCCTGTGTCATCATGGCTCCACACAATAAACAAGCTTGTCATGACCCACCCCACAAGGTCAACCACGACACTTTCAGGAACAAGGTTCACAGAGCGAGACGAGAAAGAAGAGGGAAAGTTCCCCTGTGTTATCGAGATCTATTGGCAGGGGTCAAGAAAGAGAGAGAGGGTGAGGTGTGGGGGCAGAGCGAGGGAGGGAAGTGACCCATGAGGACAGAGGACAAAAAGGCTGTGGACAGCCCCTGTGATCCCGATGAGCCAATTTGTGTCTCGGGTCCTGCCCACGCCACGTCCCGCCACCACATTCCCAAGACGGGAGCGCTGCGCCCTGGGCGCTGACCTGAGCAGCCGCACACTTTCCAGGCCCTCCCATGATGACCTGGACATTCCAGGCACGAGTAACCATTCAAGGAAGAACACTCCCTTTGTGTGTGTTTTTTTTGTTTTTGCTCACGTGTATGTGTTTATGTGAGGATATGGCATTTTTCAGCAGAACTGGCAAAACACACTCACACACTTACACACACACACACACACACATACACACACATTTGGCTCCACATGTGAATGTTCCACATGATGGCTACTATTGTTTCAAGAATATTTTTGTATGAATGTAAATTGATATGCACGTGTCACACACACACACACACATATACACCTAATTTCGCTTAACTACACACATACTCCCTCTCTCTCTCTCTCTCTCTCTCTCTCTCTCAGTCACACCTGTGGTAAGTTGAAGAATGGCCTGCATTATGTATGCATGTGGCCAGGCAGTCGTCTGTGGGAGGTTGTGTGAGTGTCCTGAGAGCCGAGGCCCCTCTGGTTCATTGTGGCCTTTCAGCATACGGAGAGTCGGACAGCTACTCAGGTTCAGGTTTCTGGCATTGCTCAACAGGTAACCATAGCAATAAAGCCATAGAGGCCGATTCCAGGTAAGAGCCAGGCAGGTGCAGACTAACCAGGGTTTTAGGGCATTCTCGGACTGCTCACAGACACACCCATAACACGCACACACACACACACACAGTTTTGTGAAACTTCATCTTAAGGAATCATGCCCTGGAGTAAGCCAGATACTCTTGCCCACTCTTCCATATCCACCAGAGGTGATCTTAAAAGCAACTCAGGACCAGAGGATGCCTTTACTCCCACTGCCGGATTTGTGTGTTACTGAGATTACAGTGGAGAAGTGGAATGAGAAACTACTGCAAAATGTGTATTAAAAATAAATGAATTAACAAACAAACAAACAAATAATAATAATAATCTTTAAAAAAAAAACAAGTTACAAAGTGAAAAAAATGTCTGGGACATTGTCTGGTCAACACACTGGGAGCCAGTATAGAGAGGCTAAATCAGGAGGGATTTGCACACACCTCGGTTTTAGTTCAAAGCCTGGCAGCTGAGTTGTGAACAGTGTGAAGCCGAACAACTGTTTCAGTAATCCAGGCTTGATGTGATAAAGGCATGCAAAATAGTCTCTGTCTTTAAACACCCTCAAACTCTTTTAAATAAAGAGTGGCAAGTGCCAAACTTGTATTTGTTTTTCCTCGCAGTGTGTGGCACGGCGGGCCTCTGTTGAAGTTTATCACTGTGGCTACCAGTTCAATCAAAGAGCTGCAGGTTTACTTAATGATAGACCGCAAGCCTTCTGTCTGCACCCTAGACAGTCTGTAGACACTACTATATAGACAGGTGTCTTTTGACTCGTCCGACAGGTGGTGCGTGCTTGTGTGTACGTGAGGATTTGTGTCTCTCAGTCAGAGGAGCCGAGTAGACAACAAACAAAGCTACCTTCATCCGGCGGCGGTGGCGGCAGACACAGACTCGTCGCCGGCCCTTAATTACAGAGTTCTGCCCAGAGAGGAGCCGTTTCACAGTTTCCTGATCCGTGCATCAGACAAACACTGCAGAGGATGCTTCCTCTCTCTTTCTAATTACCACCAATTACTAGCCTAGCATGCCAAACACACACACACACCCACACCAAACCACAACCAACCATCCCTACTCTGTCCTGTGTGCTTGTGTGTGACCCAGGCGGTTATTACGCCAGCGTACCCTGGTGATGCGCCAGCCCAGTGCCCAGGCCTCCGGTCGGCCCCCGTCATCCCAGCCTTTGTGCCCCTAATGAGAGATGAAGGCATAAAGACGAGGTGAGGGACGGATCTCACGGCTTCCCCCCACGTTCCCACAGTCGCCTCGCAAAAGCTTGGGAACAGTCCCGCCATGCACCGCATTACCTAACCCTCGTCACCCGAGCAGAACAGCTCACCCTGAGATCACATGCTCCCTTATCAAACAACAGATGGACAGCTCAGCCAACCAACCACACTCATCACTCATCAGCCATGGACTTAATGGTTGTTTTTAAAGCTCTCTTAAGTCCATTCAAATATCCACTCCTTTGCCTGCAACGGGACAGTTTGTGCACAGGCCTTGCAGGCGAGCACACGTGAGGGCTGCCTAGCGCTGCTTAGTGCTTGAGCTGGAGCGAGCGCTTTGCGTACTTGACACAGATAAAGTGCACCCATTTGAGGCTGCGTGAAAGGAGAGAAAGGGACCATTGTTGTGCAGGTCAGCTCCACAGACGGCAGGAAGGAGCGAGGCCCAGAGGAGGAGACGGACACGACGTTGGCCATGTCACCGCGGGTGACGGGTTAATTCTCTCTGGGCCCCTTCTCCATTGCGACAGCTAAGGTTGCTTGTGACCAGCAGAGAGGCACCTCCTTCATCCCGTGAAGCTGCTGATGTTGTTACTCTGGCCGAGGTTCCATGGGGGAGAAATCACACACAGAAATGCGGCTGTGAGAATGTGTTTTTCACTAAAACATCTGACATAGATCTTGTGTCCACTCCAACACAGTTTCACGCCATGTTTGCTCTCGTAATTTGCATACTGTGTCATGTATCTTTGTTGCCATTTGAGCATGAACTCAAAGGTGAACTTGTTTCTCTAGTTTCTATAGTTTGGAATGTGGAATATGGAATTTATGGGAAGTTATATTTAACCTGGCTATCTTTAACCTGCCATTAACTGATTGTTACTACAGTAAGATTACAGTTTATTAGACCTTAGAAGGTTCACCTGGGGGTTAGGTGTTTTTTTTGTTGTTGTTGTTTAATACGAGTCTGTCTTTATTTTTGTGAAACGGTTTTACTTGCATTAGTCTAGTAGTCTATGAGCAAAAATACTAACGATCAGTCTAAAATAGCTTTGTGAAAGCGGCCCCAGGTCGTATTGCTCTGTGTGGTCAGGAAGGGGGAGCCCAGTTAACCTATTCCAGTGGTTGCGTAGTAGTAGTTCTCTTTTTAAAAAGGTTTCAGAAGTGAAATGAGTCTTGAATGGAGACAAGGTAAATGGACTGCATTTGTATAGTTTTCTACCCCTCCATGCACTCTAAGGGCTTTACAGTTTCATGCCTCACACTCACCCGTTCACACACACATCCGTACACCGAAGGCAGTAAGGTAAGAAGCTGCTAGGTAGTGGTCTTCTCTAAGTGTAGTGCTCTGATACGGTGGCACAGAACTTACCGAAAGTAAAGACTCGTCAGGCCGTGCATTTAAGTTATAAACTGACATGGGCTACAGATTAAAGAGTTTTTTGTGACAGCATTGCTCAATACTTACCAGTAGCTAAAATTATTCAGTGGTGTTGGGGGTTTTTTTCTGGCCATACAGAGTAAGAAATGATCTATATAGTATGCCCACCAGGACAGAGTATGTACTAACTGGATGTGACTTCCAGTGAACTGGACACACCCTGGGGTTGGAGGGTGGGTCAAGGAATGGATGCTTCTCCTTCCTGAGGCCTTTTCCTCCTTCGTCCGCGTGTGAGTGTGAGTTTGGGGAGGCGGACGGGGCAGCGGTGTGGACGCTTACTCACTCGCTCCACGAGGTCATAACACCCTGGGCTGCATGACATCACCGGCGGGTGACACGTGGGTAATTATCTCATGCCTGCTTTATTAGTCCGCGCTCCGTTTTTGGGCCCTTTTATACGCGCGGTACGTCCCCTCTCCTCCTCCCCGGCTGACGGAGTGGTCCCTCAGGTGGCTGCGTCATAGGAATATACCCGCTCATCACGCTCCCCACTCGTCACGGCTCCGTAAATCACGCGTGATCGTGGCCATTACCTCAGCACCCGGTCGCCGCCGACAACTCAGGATGCGCCTGCTGTGTGGTTTCAGGGCAGTGACACACATGGCAGATTGTAAACACGTAATGTGGGACGTGGCCATTGGCGCTGTAAAAACCGGTTCTGCAGCGTGTGCAGACACTGCCACTCTGGCCCGCAGGCTGAACCCGAGCGCACACGCCACAGATAGTGTGTGAACCATATTGGATGGGTTTACGTGTGTGTGTGTGTTTATTTCACTTTCATGTCTCTGCACTCATTCAACCGCAAAGACCCACCTTGGCTTAAGCAGAATTAGGTATGTGTGTGTGTGTGTAGGTATGTGTGTGCGTGTGTGGAAGGGTGGAGTCAATGACACACACCACTGAGACGTAGCGGCCTCAGATATTAAATAACCTCATCTCCAGCTCACTGGCTCGGCCGAAAGAATGCTGACTTACTCAAGGCCTTGATTTATGTCGCTCTGCAGCGTAGAACAGATGAATGGTTTACAATAAGAGCAATGTTGTTAAGGTCTGTTGAGGGTTGGAGGAAGGGTGAGTGTAGTCGAGAGAGAGATTAGAGAGGGAGTTTTGCCAAGAGGTAGGAGGTATGGAGGAGTTTATTTTTTATTAGGGAAGAGCAGCCTTGAGTTTAGCAATAAACCACACTTATACTCCCAATTTATCAAGGCACTCCTCAGATACTATGCAAGAGTCAATATTTGTATCGGCTAGTTTTTGGTAATGGCTGAACATGTTTGTCTTGTGGGAACTGTTCTATTTGATTTTGGGATGTGCTTTTGGAAGTGTAGAAGGTAGCCAAAAAGCAAGTTATATTGTATCAATTCTGACTACATAATAGATCCTCACATTTGTTGTTAGATCGGTGTTTGAAAATAATGACAGCAATTATTTCATTTCTCTTTCACTTTGTCAGACTAACTGTTTTACTTTCATTTCAGACCAACAATGAGCAAACACCCTCTCCTCCTCCTCCTCCTCCTCCAGTCCATCTCCTCTATCCACCCATCCCCCTCTCTGTGAAAACAAACACATTAGGAAGCTCGCACAAAACACTGACTAGCTGCTGACGTCAAGTGCCCCTCTGCTCCCAGCGGCATGTCTCAGAGCGGCCTACCCCAGCCCCCAGTAGTCCTGGACCTTGGAAGACAGCTTGCTTTGGCTCAGACGCCGGCCCGTTACTGTTTTCTTTTGCAAAGCACTTAATTCACAATCAACAACCACTGTAGTTCTCCTTAAGAGAAGCACAAGTAGGAGGGCAGTTGCTATGGCACTGACTCATCCAGTCGCGGAGTCTGTCCGCCCGTGTCCCTGGAGTATCTCAGAGGGGTGGGTGGGGGTGGTGGTGTGGGGGGGCCCTGAGGTGCCACAGCGGGCCAGATGGATGGAAATCGTCACTGCGTTCGTCAAGTAGCTTTTATCACCCCATTACACGGTGTGAGGGAAAAGACTGACCTCATCACTCCCTAATCAACTCGGCCTTGAACGTGACACCGTAGCTCTCTCTCTCTCTCTCTCTCTCTCTCTCTCTCTCTCCCCTCTCTCTCTCTCTCTCCCTCTCTCCCTCTCTCTCTCTCTCTCTCTCTCTCCCCCTCTCTCTCTCTCTCTCTCTCTCTCCCCTCTCTCTCTCTCTTGCTCTCTCTCTCTCTCTCTCTGCTCCAAATATCTGTGGAGCTTACCGGAGGGTTGAGGCTGAGGTGAGTGAACTGTTGTGGAGCTGCTGGAGCTCTGGGGTCGTATGGGAGTTTGGGCTCCTGCCTCTCCTCTCCTCTCCCTCTGTGACATGATGGTCCTCACTGATGGATGTGCTGACAGAAGGGTGCACATCATACAGTCTACTCGCTATCAGCCTTTCAGAGAGATAGAGAGAGAAGAGAAGAGAGAGAGAGAGAGAGAGAGAGAAAGAGAAGGAGAGAGATAAGAAAAGCTTAACTGGGATACCATGCAAGATTAGCTGCATCACACAGTGACGAGCACTAGAATTCACTAGAATTTCATGTGTGGAGTAAAGCACATCAGAGTTGCGTGCGGCTGTGGTGTGGCGGTGATGTTATCATAGCTGTGTCAGATAGCGGGCTTCACCGCTCTGCTCCATACGGGCCTGGCTGCAGGGGCAGGGTGGTGTTGTTGTTGCCTGGGAGAGACAGCCGTACTTCAGCCTCGGAGAGGTCGCGTCCCAGCTGCTCTCCATTATACGCGAGGTGTTTTACTGCCTAGCAGAGCCAGGGCCTGCGCGCTCTCCTCTCCTCTCTCTCTCTCTCTCTCTCTCTCTCTCTCTCTCTCTCTCTCTCTCCCTCTCTCTCTCCCTCTCTTTCTCTCTCTCCTCTCCCTCTCTCTCTCTCTCTCTCTCTCTCTCTCTCTCTCTCTCTCCCCACTCTGCTTCTCATTCCAGCTGAACTCTGTCTAACTTCCCCCTCTGAACATTTGAACCCGTCCTCCTGCTCCCAAGTGCTAATGAGAGGGAAACAATAAGGGGGGCTCTCCATGTGTCGTTCCTCTGAGCTGTTTCTCCGCAGCCCGAGCCCCTGCTCTGACCCCTGGGCAGCGGGAGAAGGGGACGCGGCGGAGGGGACGCGGAGGAGGCACGTGCCACTGGAGTGTTGTGGCTTCAGGGCCGCTGTTGCTATTGCTGTTGGCCACGGACACTCTCGGGTGGAGCCGAGGCTGGGTGGCCGACAGCTTGAGATTGGAGTGTGAATTTTTTTTTTTTTATGTGTGTGTGTGTGTGTGTGTGTGTGTGTGTGGGTGTACTCTGAGCTCATCATATGAGTGATGAGGGATTTGGATAGTCTGAGTAAGAGTGTGAATGTGTTTTTTTTTGAATGTGGAAGAGTCTATGTCGGTTTATGCGTCAACCCATGTATGTGAGCATATCAATTTATGTTTACATGTGTATATGTATTTCAATTCTAAGTGTGTGTGTGTGAGTGTGTGTACACTACACGCACAATAGGCTAATGGGTCTAGGTGAGTGTGTGTGCAGGCTTGCGCCGCTCCGGCCTGCCCTGTCTGTAGGATTTGCACAGCTGTGCTGCGCGGCTGCTGTCTCTCTTGTGTGGAGTTAGGTCCAGGGTGAGGCCCCACCGGCCGCTGCCTCTGAAGCGCCCTCCAACAACACACACACACACACAGATGGAGGACAGGGCTGGAGCTCCGGTCGGCCGGATGACCCTCCGCCCCACACAGCAGCCCTTGGGCAAATAAAGTTCAAGGGCCGGCCTGCACTTTTATTGTATTTATTTAATTCCGCTCACATAGCGCCTATTTATGTTTGAGAAAATGGAGTGGTGAGGGAGGGAGGGCAGGGAGAGTGAGAGCGCTCTGCTATTTTTTTCTTCCTCTGCCAGTTTTCCTTCCATTCCTGGCTTTTTGAAGAGGATTCAAGAAGTAAAAACCAAGGGGTGTGTGAATGAATTTTTTTTTTATTTCATTTCACCGGTTGGAGAATTAATCTTATCTAAAAAAAAAACGTTTCTTATAATTTGTTTCAGTCCAGTTGTAATCGGCTCTAACACAATAATCAAGACCAAAAAATTCCCTCCAAAATCTCCCTGGCTACTCTTTCACTCCCCCCCCCCCCCCCCCCCCACCCCTCTACCTCCCCCACCTTTCCTCCCCTTCCGTAAATGAGCAATATTTGGGGAATAGATTCTCATTATGTGTGTGTGTGTGTGTGTGTGCTGGTAAGTGGCGCTCCGACTCTGGTAAGGAGCTGAAAACAGCCCCTCTCTTGTTAGCTCTTTTCCCGGGCCGGCCGGCGTTGTCCAGATGTTGCTGCGGCGGGCCGTTCGCGAGCCGGCCTGAAGTGAAAGACCACCTGTCTGCGTGAGTTACATTCTACAAGCTCTATTGATGAATTTGCAAGCTGTGTGTGTGTGTGTGTGTGTGTGCATGCATGTGTAATGTGTGTGTGTGTGTGTGTGTAATGTGTGTGTGATGTGTGTGTAATGTGTGTGCGTGTGTAAGAGGAGGGGGAGGGGAGGGATGGCTCCCCGGGGGCCCAGCACGGCTCACTCGAGCTGGGATCTGCTGCGGCCATCACCTGGCTAGCGTCCACCTCCTGCAGCACCAGGCCAGCAGGCGTGTGCAGTGGCGATGGAGGAGGGTGGATGGAGGATGGATGGATGGATGGAGGAGGAAAACCAGACTGGCTGACGGAGAGCTGTTGGTGGGGACTTTTTTATGCGCATATAAAGTCATCAGGTCTCGCTGGTCTCGAACGTGCCGCGAAGCTCTTGGCCTGAGCACATTCCTCTCAGAAGAGGTCTTATTTCAGCACCCCTCCTTCTTACACACACACACACACACACATAAACACACATGCACAGACACAATCAGAACACAGCCAGCAGAAATTTCCAAAACTCCTGGATCCAGCTTCAATTTGTGAATGTATTGTTTCCCTCGTATCCCCAAATGTAGTCATTCTATCTGTTTTCCCCATAAAGCTGTAGGGACAACTTGAAATATATGACCCTTTCCACCAAACTCCAGACACAGACAGACACACACACATACACACAAAGACACACAGACATGCAAGCGCACAGACATGTAGACCGTGACATAGTCCTCTCCTTTTCAGGATCTCTCCAGGCCAGGGCACCCAAAGGTCATAGGTCACTCTCTGAGGTCCATCTGCGTAAGGACAAGCGTGTCCAGCACTCCTTAAGGCCCGCTCCCCCGGGCCTTCCCGTCTAACTCGGCAGACCTTAACCCTTAATAAGCCTGATGATTAGAGGAGCAAGTCAGAGCTCGGGGGAGAGAGAGTGGTCATCTCAGCAACGAGGTGGGGGGGATATTAGGGGGGGGGCAGGCTGGCTGGAGGTTGCCCGGTGCACGCAGCGCCAGAGGTCCCCATGTGCCACAGCCCTCTCTGCATGCTTGGCTCCACTCTGCCGAGGAGCAGCCGTCTAATTAGATTACGGATGTTTATGGGCCTGTGGAAACCCCCCATCGGAGAAACAGACCCTTAATAAACAGGGATGCTGCTCTTTTTTTTTTGTCTTTGCATCTTTTTTTTCCTTCTTCTCCTTCTTCCCATGTGTGTGTGTGTGTGTGTGCATGTGTAATGTGTGTGTGTGTGTGTGTAAGAGGAGGGGGAGGGGAGGGATGGCAAGTGCCAATTGGCCCTGGGCACACTCAGAAACCACAGCACATAAACCTGAGAGAGAGGGAGAAAGGACAGACCTTGTGGTAGGTTTTTTATATCCATCCTCTGCCTCTCTTCTGGATGTCTGAAAGGTTTCCATTAGAGCGCCGTAAAGTGCCAAGTTGTAGTAGGTGAACGGAAGAAAGAAATGAATTGTGTGCTTATAGTTGTGGATTTTGCTTTTTACCTTAATGACAAGCAAGCAACACACATCCTCAGGAATTTTGTTAGTCAAGAGTCAAATTGGCTTACATTATCAAGCATGACTCCATAAAGAATCACACTGCTTCATGCTTCCCATCAAAATCCGTTGATTTCACAGACATTGCGAGACACGCAGAAAATATGCATTAAAAACATTGGCACAGGCTTTTTTATATTAATGATAGTGGCTTCATCAGTGACTCAGAGCCTTTGACTGTGTAAAAGACACAGCATGGGACAGCTGTGGGACTGGACTGTTTCCTGGCCCCTGCTCCCACCCCATAATGCTCTCTCTCTGCTGGGTGCTTCCTGGTAGCTCCAAGGCCTGATAAGGCTGCAGCCAATCTCAACCCCCACCTCCGCCCACCTCTGTGCGTGTTCGGACGGAGGCGTGGGGGTGAGAAGGTCAGCCAGGCAAGCCGCGCTGTTTGTTTTCTGTTTGGATTATGCTTTTTCCGGACCTGTGGATCCTGTGTCCAACGCGGCTGTTTGTTTGCCGCGCCAGCGCTCCGGCGGTGACGTCCGCCACTGTGTTTACAGCTCGGCTCCCAGTTGTTTTAGTTTTGTTTGTTTTTTTCTCTTTTTTTTCCATTTTGTCCGTACTCACAGATGACCCAGAATAAATGGCCATTTTGTCCGTAATCGCAGATGACCCAGAATAAATGGCCATTTTGTCGTCATACTATGAGATGACCCAGAATAAATGGCCATTTTGTCCGTACTCGCAGATGACCCAGAATAAATGGCCATTTTGTCCGTACTCGCAGATGACCCAGAATAAATGGCCATTTTGTCCGTACTCGCAGATGACCCAGAATAAATGGCCATTTTGTCCGTACTCGCAGATGACCCAGAATAAATGGCCATTTAGTCGTCCTGCCATCGTAAGATGACCCGAATAAATGGCCATTTTGTCCGTACTATAGATGACCCAGAATAAATGGCCATTTTGTCGATACTACAGATGACCCAGAATAAATGGCCATTTTGTCCGTACTCGCAGATGAATAAATGGCCATTTTGTCCGTACTCGCAGATGAATAAATGGCCATTTTGTCCGTACTCGCAGATGACCCAGAATAAATGGCCATTTTGTCCGTACTCGCAGATGACCCAGATGAATAAATGGCCATTTTGTCCGTACTCGCAGATGAATAAATGGCCATTTTGTCCGTACTCGCAGATGAATAAATGGCCATTTTGTCCGTACTCGCAGATGACCCAGAATAAATGGCCATTTTGTCCGTACTCGCAGATGAATAAATGGCCATTTTGTCGTACTCGCAGATGACCCAGATGAATAAATGGCCATTTTGTCCGTCGCAGATGAATAAATGGCCATTTTGTGTCGTGCTAGCAGATGACCCAGAATAAATGGCCATTTTGTCCGTACTCGCAGATGAATAAATGGCCATTTTGTCCGTACTCGCAGATGAATAAATGGCCATTTTTATGGCTTTTTATTTTTGTTTTGTTTGTATTAGTGCTGTTCCGTGCTGCAAAATAATGTCTCCAGCGTCGGCTCCAGCGAGCGGACATCCTCTCTCCGTCGGAGGGCGACCAATTAGCCGCGCACCGCATATGTTAGCCCTGACATGCCGTCTCATCGGGGAGAGTTACTGCGGCGGTCTGAGTGCATTAGGCCCGCGCTACTTTGCTATCTCTTGTCTCTCCTCATTTGGGACTGAGTGCTTAAACAGACCCAGACCTCCCTTAAGATACGCAGTCAAAAAGCCATTCCCCTCGAGCCAAACCCAACTCTCCTCTCCTCTCCGCCTGAATCATGGTCACCATCCCTTCAATTAGTCTCCTTTTTGTATTATTTGCCTGTTAATTCCGTTCAGGAATTAGCGTTTATTTTCTCTGGCTGTCAGTCTGTTTGAGCAGTCCCAGAGGGGGGTGTGGGGACGAGAGGACAGTGTTGCGTGAGGCTGCTGCTGTTGTTGTTGTGATGGTGGCGTCTCTGTGACGCACGGGGAGCGAGCAGAGGCCAGGGCCGGGGCGAGTATGGCTGGTCCGGCGGAGAGGCCGGATGCAGTGCCCCCTCTCCTGCGGTGCGGGGTCACTGCTGCGGGGGCACTGCTGCGGGGTCACTGCTGCGGGGTCCAGAGCCCCCTCTCTTTTTCTCTTCTCCTAAATCATTAGAGTGCACTTTTGTGTTTTGACAATAAACCTCAGTGGCCATTAGGAGAGTGTCAGCAGACAGTGGGTCTGTGTTATATGTGTGTGTGTGCATGTGTGTGCGTGTGTGTGTGTGTGTGTGTGTGTGTGTGTGTGTGTATTATTCATGTGTAAGTGGCTTTGTGTACTTTGGGGGTGTGAGGATATGTGTATTATTTGTTTATGTCTGTGTCTGTGTGTGTGTGTGTGTGTTGGTGTGTCTGTGTTGGTGTGTGTGTGTGTGTCTGTAGATGTGTCAGGCAGAGGATGTCTGACAATTCCTCCTCTGTCTTCAAAGGGCACTCGGGATTATTAGTCATCCCTACATTCTCTCACAGACAGAGGGAAAGGTCTACTCAGTTTCCCCAGTCAATCGCCTCTTTGCACACACTCCACACACACACACGCACACACACACATGCACTCTGGCGACAAAATACACACTCCCTCTTAGGCCTCTTATCATGTGAACACATTTAAATGTCCCTTCAGCAGCAGCAGCATTGGCAAACACTGTCTGACCTCACTCTGACCTGTCACTATTATATTCTTACCCAATCAGTTTGACCACAGAACGCCAGTTGACTTTTAACATTTCTGAAACTGCGCTCTAGCTAAACTGGATAGCACGGTGGCATTTGGCAGATTAATGGGGGAATATGAAGATGCTTTTCAGTTTGCAGGAATAACACGCATGAATAAACAGTGCGCTGTGGACATCTATCCCCTGGGGTTCCTCAGAAAAGCTGTCCTTTATCTGCTGCTTCTGAATGTGGGCATGGCCCGCATTCATACACACACACACACACATACACACAAAACACACACACACACACAAACACACACACACACACAGAATGGCAAGTTCATCCTCATTTGTGCAACTCATTCACCATTCAGCCACCTGACAATGTAATCTTCGCTCATGAATGGAGTCCACTGTTCCAGGCAAATGAAGGGAGTGTTGCCGGTGCTATCGCAGCAGGGAGACTGTGTCATGTGAAATCAGTGTGCTTTCTGACCTATGGTGCGGCCTGCTCTACAGCAGCAAGGCCCCGCGAGGGGAGGGAGGCCCTGCCTGGCTTGGATGAGTTCAAAATCAATGGCCAAGATGCATGCCTGGGGGCCCAGGCCTCTCCAGAGGGCCTGCGTTGGCGGAGGGCTGCTTTGAGCCGGTGCACAGGGGCTTCAAAGTTAGGTGACCTGAACTGAGCCTCTTCTCTCGACTTCATATTCCCCCTCAGGCTGAGCGTGACTGAGGTACAATGTCCTCTCTTCTACATTCGGTATTGCGAAATCTGTGTGTGCGTGTGTGTGTGTCTTATTTACAATGGTAAATCATTTACATTTATTCATTTGACACTTTTTTCCAAAGATATATTACAAAGGAAACCTTAGATAACAGTAAATGCTTGTACATTAAATACTACTACCATCCAATGACCTGATCATCTAATCCTGTAATACTAATCATCTGACATAACCGGTCAAGTTTGAGTAATGATTCATTTTGGATGGACAAACAAGGAAGTGCTTGATTCCTCTGTGCTCCAGCTCAGCCAGGGAGGAAAGCCCCAGAGAGCTCCGAGCTCACAGTTCAGCTACTGCAGCAATGGCTGTGAATGACGGCGCAGGAACCAAGCGGTGGTGGTGGCACCTCCGCGCCCACAGCACCCAAAAATAACCCCGTCATGATGTGGGGGGGGGGGGGGCAAAGGTTTTTGAGAGAAAAAAGAAAAGAGGAAAAAAAAAAACCAGAAAAGAGAGGAGGACCTGCAGTAACTTCCTGAGGGGTTCTATTTCCACCCTCTGAGTCAACAGGCGCACTAAATGAAGGCTGTGATCTGCTCTCACTGCTTCCTTTCAGCGAGCTGCGGCCGGCGCTGCCGGGGTGGGTGGGTGTCGTGGGGGAGCGTTTGATGGGCACACCTGCGGCCGCCCCTGTTTACCCCAACGCGCTAAAAATACCAGGCTAGACTCCCGCACTTCGGCACCACGCTCCCTGGGCCCAACGGTGGAGACGTCTCCCCCCTCCCCCCTGAACATCCATCCACCCCTCCGCCCCGCACTCTCTCCCTCCCTCCCTCACTTGGGGTGACGTGGCTCCTCTGCTCTTGCTCCAGGCCCGGCAGGAAGGAACAGGTGGCAGTGGGCTGCTCTGGCTGTGTGGCACACCCATACCCATACTCGCCCACACCGCACAGGCCTGCGGTAGCACACACGTGTTACGGAGGCATCAGAGAAGGCTGTGGGCTTGAGAAAGAAAACTTGTGAATACTGTAGAAAGAAATTTGACGTGTCCATGTGGCCTGTGCTTCATGTCAAATCTTCAACTCAATTTTAATTACAGTAGGATACCACAAACCGTAAACATAACAATTAGTCTACGAGGAGAAAATATGTTTTCAGAGAGTTGTGTTGAAAACTAGTTCTGCTTGACACCCATACGTAACAGGTTTGAAAAGAAATTTCATAGCATTTAAAATCTTTCAAACGCAACAGAAACGATTCTAATCAACAAATATGCATTCATTACAATGTTGTTTTGCATTCCATGAGTACAACCCTGTCTGTCTGGACGTCGTGCGTCGGCGTGCTGTCGTGTGTTTTAATTAACCTTATCCCGGCTCTTATCTCCGCCCCAGTGTAACTTTAGCCCACCTGAGCAGGCGCCCACGTGCCCTCTTACACAACCTGACAAGGGGCAATGGCCCGTGCCCAAACACAGTGCTGCAGTGAGGAGTGACGCTGCCGAAATGAGCAGGGGGAATTCACGCACTGGGGCAGCTGTTTCCTGTAAATGCTAATGCATGGGTTGGGCATCTGTAGTGGAGAACATGTTTCTGATGGTGTGATTACCAAAGGTTCTTCCTGTTTGTCTGGCCCTTGGCCTCGGGGTAGGGGATTGCCAGAAGTGGCTTCAGCGACAGCAGCACACCTGAGAAATATGTGTTGGTTAAAACGCGGGGTTTTTTTTTTTTTGTCTTTCAGCAAGGGCCAGATTTTTTCCAGGAACGCTTTAGAGCTCAAACACACTGGGCCAGATGTACGTACATTTGCGAACGTAGCGTTATCAGCGTCATGGACACACCGATTGCGAACGCTGTCAGACTCAAGTTTCCATCGTATTTATCGATCGTTCAATCCTTAGTGTAAACTGCGCCTTTCTCTGCCTTCCTCCGCCCATAAACGCAGTTGAATGAAGTTAACTGATGAACATTAAAAAAAAAAATCAAACGTTTAGCGATCATGAAATAATACCATACATGATATGATGTAAACAAGCAGGGAGATAATGAAGATCAGTAGTTCTACTCAAACTACTTATTGCCGCATTACTGTAGGCTATGGAAGGTGGTCAAATCTAGCAAGTAGGAAAGTTTAAGTGAATGGCGTGAAAGTTCAAGTAAGACATTCGCCAAGGCCAGCGAAAGTTGAGGTTGCTTTTGGTAGTACAAATACTTTCACCACAAAACTGGTGCTCTAAATAGCAATTCTGTTGTCTTTGAAAGGTTCTCTTATTGGCGCATTGAACTGCAATTTGGATTAACACCTGCTTTTACAAAGTGTATTTAGGCACAGAATAGGCGTGTGCTTTCAGGAGCAGTCTTTGTACATACCGGAATACATAACTAGAGCTCTTTCTCTTCCCCTCCCATCTTTTTTCGCTAAACTCCCACTTTCCCCTGGATCCTGCATGAATGCATGTGCATGACATGACAAAGCGCCAATCTGCCACTTTCAGCTTCCAGCTTTTACATCATTGCGGCCTGTTTGTACATACCTACATAATGATTTTACCGCACATTCTGCGAAACAAATCGCCTACAAGTGGGCAAAAAGCGTTAGTACATCTGGCCCACTGTGTCTAAACCCCCACAGAAAAAAAAAACACTTTGCACCGCTGGCCCCACATCTGTAGAACAGCAGAGACATTGCCCTCGCAGTTTCCAAGAGGCGCTTTCGACAACAATAAACAAAAACGTTGCAGCGTCAGCATGTGGAGTTCCTATATTTGGAAAGGAGGCGTTTAGGGGCCCTGAGCGTGTCTCACTTCTCCCTTCCTCCCCAACAGCTGAGCGCCACGGAGCACGGAGGGGCGGATTAACGCTTCATACCGCGCCGCCATCTGCTGTGACTTGGATGTGGGAGGTGAGGGTGGGGGGTGAGCGGGATGATGATCGGAGGAGGAGGAGGAGGAGGTGGTGGAGGAGGACGAGGTGGAGGAGGAGGTGGTGGAGGAGGAGGAGGTGGTGGAGGTGGAGGTGGTGGAGGAGGAGGTGGTGAGGGTGGAGCACGGGCACTTGTTACCCTTCGCCACTCTCGGACACACACACACTCAACACACACATACTTACACACACACACACACATTTAGGTCTGGGGCCTCAGGGCAAGAGGGGAGGTTATCAGCAATCCCTAAGCAGCAGATAATGGGGCCTGGGTTGAGCATCTCAAAAACCCTTTGGGTTGTTCTAAGCGAATAAACAAATGAATCATAGCAGTAGCACTAGCAGTAGTAGTGTGAAATGACTGTGGTGCTGGCTTTAACCTTCCTTGTTTGTTCCTCATTTTTGTGATTCAATCAAGTTCACTAGGTTAAGGTCCTGGTCAACCATACCCTGGATGCCTCAGTGCTCCCGGTCAGACCGGCCCCGTGGCCTTGTGTGGTGGCGGGTGTTTATAAGTGGGAGCAGCTGCTGGCCAAAGCGCTCTTTAGGCTGACTGGTCCGTCCACTCCCTGGGCCACTCAGCGCGGCTTCTCGGCTCACAGAGGAGAAGCATTTGTTCCCCTCCTGTCATGCTTATATGACACCTGTGGGCACGACGTGTGTGGGTTTAGGGTTTGGCGTTTGGGTGTGTCTGTCTGGGCAGCCGTGAACTGGTCTGGTCATTCCTGTGTATGGGCAGTTGTGCGAGATTATTTTTTCAATTTGTGTGTGTGAGTGTGAATACTGTCTGCTATGTGCTTTTTTTTTAGAGCGGTTGTCTGATTCAGTGCTGACTCAAAGGTGACTCATAACTTCAGACAAAGCGCAACAGCAGATAAAGGCAATGTTTTTCACACCTTTGCCTTATGATGCAAAGTGCCCATAGCCAGACTCTCTCGCACACACATACACCTCTCGTAACCTGCATGCACACTCCTAGTATAAGTATATATACTCTTTTGATCCCGTGAGGGAAATTTGGTCTCTGCATTTAACCCAATCGGTGAATTAGTGAAACACAAACAGCACACAGTGAAACACACAGTGAGGTGAAGCACACACTAATCCGGTGCAGTGAGCTGCCTGCTGGCGGCTTCGGGTTGCAGTGAGGGGTTAGGTGCCTTGCTCAAGGGCATTTCAGCCGAGGCCCACTGGTCGGGGCTCGAACCGGCAACCCGACGGTTACAAGTCCAGAGTGCTAACCAGTGGGCCACGGCTGCCCTCCTGCCAGCATGCGTTCAAGGCCTTTACTCATGTTATCATGATGTCATGACAGCTGAAGTCATGCCATGCAGTGTAAACACACACACACTCCTCCCTGCCCTGGATGCAAGAAAGTGGCTGCGTAAGGCTGAACTGCATGCCTATTCCATTTCACTCATCAACAATTAATGTCAGGGATTTACAAGAGTTTGTTTGTAGAAATTTGACACATACACACAAATAGATATATAAATAAATAAAATGGGTATACCTGAAAAAGTCTGTAGATTAAGACATGTCTCAGTGTGAGTAAGTCTGTGTGTGTGTGGGGGCGTGTTAGTGCTTGTGTGTGAGGGAGTGTCTGTGTGAGTGAAAGAGGGCTTGTTGCCACCCCTGTTCACTTGGCCCCCACAGGGGACTAGTAAAGAGAGCCAGCCTCCCAGCTGTCACCCTGCACAAATGTCCACAATGGCAACTGGCCGAATGTTTATGGAGCTCTAGCTAAATAATAAAAAATAAAAAAAATGAGCCTGTGCCACCAAACACCAAGAGGCGTGGACGTGCTACTGAGTCACTCTCACCCACAGACATACATACATACATTGTTATGGTCGCATTAATACCAACGAAGGACACTGCTCTATATGATGTCAGTTCATTGCCAGTTATGGGAGCCTTTTGAGGATTCTGTTTTACGCTTTGACGGGGGACCCTTGTCCCCACACAAGAGATGATTGACCACATGCTGCTAATGCTGTTACTCTTCGGCAGACTAAAGGAGACTGTGCTGCTCCCAGCAGACCACAGTTCAGGCGTCTTTCGCACGCCTTATTTATCTCAAGATTTAGGCTGAAGACTGTCCGTCTTGTCAAAGACCTGCTTTTAGCGGTGTCATTTTTCATGATTTGCTTTTTTTTATTGGCTGGCATGAAATATGGGAGTATGCCTCGCCTCAACATCAAAGCCCGTCTGGGACGGTTCTCCTATTTGAAAATTTATGGGGCCTGCCTCCCAATGTGAAAAGCATCAGTGTTTCCCACGTGCGGCCACACACCACGCTCACGCTCACGCTCACGCATGTCGCTCCCTCGGTGGAGCGCACACAGGCCGGCTGGTCAGCTTGCTCGCCCGGTGCCCGAAATCTCATGAACTAGTTCCTGGGGACCTGAAGCTAAGGCCCCCAAGAGCACAATAGCAATAGCAATGGGGAGATCCAGAAAGAGAGAAAGAGATCGAGAGAGAGAGAGAGAGAGATGGAGAAAGGGAGGGAAGGTTGTAGCACCGGGAGATTGTTCCTTCTCTCAGGAGCTGCTCTAAAACAAAAGCTGCTTTGAGCGCGTGTGTCCCCACCACCACCACCCCCCTCAGAAAGAGATTAGCCCACCTCCACCCAGCCATCCGACCCAGCCCACCACTCTCACTACCCCTGCACACACACGCACACACACACACGCGCGCGCACGCGGGCCCTCCCCGGAAAGGCTTTGGCTACAGTTTGATGGCACGTGGCACAGGCCTCGATACTTATCATACACATCAGGTTTCCTGTTCTTCCCCCACACCAGCACCACCAGCGACCTCCTTGGTAGCCAGACCCCTCCTGTTCTCTCCCCACACCAGCACCACCCTCCTCCTCCTGCCAGACCCCCTCAGCCCCACCCCCCCCTCCCTTCCTCTCCCCTAGCCAGACCCCTCAACCCCACCCTTCTCTCCTCCACCCTCCTCCTCCTCCCTAGCCAGACCCCTCAACCCCCCCTTCTCTCCTCCACCCTCCTTCTCCTCCCTAGCCAGACTCCCAACCCCACCCTTCTCTCCTCCACCCTCCTCCTCCTCCCCTAGCCAGACCCTCAACCCCACCCCTTCTCTCCTCCCCTCCTCCTCCTCCCCCCTAGCCCAGACCCCTCACCCCACCCCTCCCTCCCTCCTCCTCCTCCCCTAGCCAGACCCCTCAACCCCACCCTTCTCTCCTCCCCCTCCTCCCTCCTCCCCCTAGCCAGACCCCTCAACCCCACCCTTCTCTCCCTCCTCCTCCTCCCCTAGCCAGACCCCTCAACCCCACCCTTCTCTCCCTCCTCCTCCTCCCCTAGCCAGACCCCTCAACCCCACCCTTCTCTCCTCCACCCTCCTTTCTCTTCTCGTATTTTTTTTTTTTTTTGGCTTTTCTTTTTTTCAAATACAAAGAACATATTGTATCTGCCAATGTTAAACTGAATCCATTCATCTTGGCAAAAGGGCAACTGGGCGAACCTGAGCCCTGCTCCACACACACACACACACACACACACACACACACACTCGCTCTGCTCCTCTTCCAATTGGCTGAGGCCAGACACAACTCAAGCTGCCCAGGCAAATTGATTCAGGATCCTATATTGTTTTTTTTTTTTTCCTTCAGTTTTTTTTTTTTCATTTTGTTTTTCTCTTGGTCTCTCCACCTCCTTTGCTCTCTCCTCTGACATTGCTATCACATGGTAACACACACACCGGCCTTGAACACACGCTGTAGCCGCTCACACAAACACACACGGACCTGCATCTTTCAAAACAACTTGCCTCCCAACCCCAGCCTCTGGCTTCCGCCTCTGTGCAGCCCTGAAACCCGGTTAGCATTAAACTCCGTCTGACACTGACACACACACACACACACACACACACACACACACAGGCCTCCAGCTTGGGCTCACATCAACAACAGACATGAGCTCAAATCTGGGCCTGCCCCAGAGGTTCCCAGCAGCTCCCAGCCGACTCCACACTAACGCTACCTCAGATAACCCCGAGGAGCCCGTGCCCTGCAGCACAGCGCATCCCACTCTGACTGGGGCTCTCCTCTCTCCGCGGCTCCTCGCTGGTGATCAACACAGTGTCAGTAGGGCTCAGAGCGGGCTTGTGTGCCCAGTGTGTTCCTCTTGCTCGTCTCCCAGCATCCCACCCCAGACAGCCCACAGGCGGGACTCATTTGGAGAGAGGGAAAGAGGAGACAGACACTCTGATCCAAGAATAATAGCGAGCTGTTGAAGTGAAATTGGCCTTTGAAGTGTGTGCCGGCTGTCCGGCCGACTGCCTTGCCTTGCGTGCGCTTCTCTGATGCTGGTCCCGTGTTCCAGTTGAAGAGAGGCCACGAGGATGTCCCTGTCTGTGCACCTCCACTCAGACACACTGTCTCTCTCTCTCTGTCTCTCTCTGTCTCTCCCTCTCTCTGTCTCTCGTTCTCTCTCTCTGTCTCGCTCCCTGTCTCTCTTCTCCAGCTGTGTCCAGAGAGATTGTTGTGACTTACAACTTCCAATAACCTATGTGTCTGTGTGTGTGTGTGTGTCTGTGTGTGTGTGTGTGTCTGTGTGTGTGGGAAAGATGAGAAAAACAGAGACAGGACAATAAAATCTGCCTAAAATCATTCTGTTTTTTTTGTGCAGGGGCCACTTGGTGTGAACTTTATGTTATCCACTGTGCTGAAAGAAACATGGAACAGAACTTCCTTTCCTATTCCTTTACTTCCCCCTCTCCTCTCTCTCTCTCTCTCTCTCTCATGCTTTCTCCCTCCCTCTGTCATTTTTATTTTGTTCTAAAGCCAAGCCTTCCATATTGTATTGTTCAGTCAGGAGATCTTGGAAGTTGTAATCTCTCTCCCTCCACACTCAGTTTTTCTGTATTTTTTTTCCTCTTTTGTTGTTCCCTCTCTCACCATTTTTTTGTCTTTAGCCCCTCCCTCTCTCTCCCTCTCCTGTTTTGTCCGAGAGAGGAACAGAGAGGGGGAGGGAGGGAGGGAAAGATAGAGAGAGAGTGAGGAAAAGAGAGAGAGAGAGAGAGAGGGAGGGAGAGAGGGAAATGGCACACAATAACGCAGAGGCAGTGAGGGCCACAGCAGACCCAGGACCCCAGCGCTCACCTCACCTGACCCTGAGTGTGTTGTTCTTCACAGAGACAGGAAGCCTCACACACTTGCTCAGCGCTCACCACCTCACTGAGTTTGGGAGTGTGTGTAATTGGAATGTGTGTGTATTTACATAGTGTACTTTGTTCAGTGTGTTCATGTACGTATGCAGCACATGTGTGTGTGTGTGTGTGTGTGTGTAATTGTGTGTACATGCATGTGTATGCTGACAGTATGAGTGTGCTTGGGGAGGTCAGGGCAAGACGCAGCGTGGGACTGAGCCCTGGCGTGCCCTCCAACTCTATTGTAGCTGTCTGATGGCTAGCTGCACTGCAAAAAATGAAATCTAACCAAGTGTTAATAATCTTCTATTAAGATCAAAGAATCTATTTGGTATTGTTTTTAGTATGAAAAGACTTACCTAGTGCTCTCTCGTAAGATCATTTTGACTTAATTTAAGAAGACCTTGACTTATTTTAAGAAGTCTTATCAAGACAAATTTACTCAACGCACTGGCAGACAAATTTGCTTGTTACTTGTCTTGCTTGACAAGCCACGTACAAATGCACTGCACATGCTTGCTCTGTGAATGTCATAAAGTGTCTGGCCGTCACCTGAGTCCTGTTGGAAGAGTAGGATGTGTGCTTGGCCACAGATAGAGCTTTCACTCGCAACAGATCTGTGTTTTTCGTTTTTATCTCTTCACTGCACATTAACACCTTCAGCATACATTAGATATGTCCCACACTACACGGACACAACTGACTAATGGTCTGTGGAGACTTTCTCTCTTTCTCTGTCTCTCTATCTTACAGATACACTCCCACTCTCTCATTCTTTCCCTCTCTCTCTCTCTCTCTCTTACACACACACAAGTTACCAGTTCACATCCTGCTCATCTCTCCCTTCTCTGTCTTCCAACAGATGGCAGTGTGAAACACAAGACTGCCTGAGTTTTTACAATCAGCTATTTTTCACAGTCACAATCACTACAGGAGATCAGGGGAGACTTCCTCATTGATGATATCATGAAGCGCAGTTTAGTATGTGAGGGCCTGGTCAGCCTCCCTTTGACCTAATGACACATACTGGTGCTGCAGTAATGATAAGGTTTGGAATTTCAGTGTGCTACTGCAGGCATGATGTGTGTGATGATACAATGTGATGGGAAATGGCAACACCTTATCAGACTGAGGAAGAATGGGCTGGCATGATGTCAATGTCAAGGTAGCCAGTCATAGTTGTAATACATTCTCTTCCTCATTGTTTGGCAAACATGAGCAGAACTGTAGTGTTACACAGCAGGCAAGGTGCAGTCCCTCTCTCTTCTCTCTCTCTCTCTCTCTCTCTCTCTCTCTCTCTTTCATACACACAAGTGCACATACACATAGTGAGAGAGAAACATTTTCTTTGAAATATCAGCTGGCTGGTTGCGTATGGTAAGACTATGTTTAACCATGACTCAGCAACATCTGACACCACGGGTCCACCTATTCAGAATAATGCAAAGCATCGGTCTTCACGCATGCATGAAAATGATTAGGCATTTCCATTTTCAACCAGTCCTTTTTCACCTCCTTATTTGTTTATCAGCCACAGTGTGGGGAGTCTTAGGTGTGTCCTAGGCAAAACATCAGCTGCCGGGGACATGTTGACCTCCTCAACATTGTCAACAGACTCACAAACAAGTGGTGGGAGGGATCGGCACATTCTGCAGGCAGGGGACTTGTTTTGTTGGGAGACTCAGGTGGGTGGAGGAGGGCAGGAAGGGTGTTGTCCTGAGAACACCACCATTGTCTGGCCAGTTGTTGTCCTCCTGGTTGTCGTCCCCATTAGCATCACCTGACCTGCTTTGTCCCCAGGAGAGCCAGCAGGCAGGCAAGGACAAGATGATGGTAAAGGAGACTTCGTCACCACTACCTCTCTCACCGACACAGAGACGCCCAGCCCCCCGATCACGCCTGCGCAGACTGCATGTCCCCTAGGGGTCCGTCGTAGAATGAACTCCACGTTGACAGAGGAATATGTCTGCCCCTTAGAATATTTTTTTTCCATGTATTTGCTGACAGTGGTTGGTGTGTGTGGTTCTTGTTGGCTTTTCAGTGGGGCTAGATAGCGCCTGTGGCGTAGCCAAATGGGTAAGGCGTGGGGCTGGGGGCCAAATGGGCATGGGCATGGGTGGGGCTGGGGGCCAAATGGGCGTGGGTGGGTGGGGCTGGGGGCAGGGCCTATGGTCTGCCCTTTGTGCCATGTGTCCCAGACAGCTGAGGAGTCACCTGTCCCTGTATCACATGTCCCGAGCTGAAGACGAAGAGCCGCACAGCCTCGTCCCCCGCAGACCCCCCGCCCCCAGGGCACTCACTCTCCCTCTCCCTCAACGGCCCACTGACCACACTGGTGATGGGGAGGCAGAGATGGGTTTTTAAATTATTCTTTTCATTCTAAAAACAGCTAAAAAACAAATAGCTGGGTATATTTTCGGAGCCTGACGCTCAGTGGTAAAAGTCGGAGGCAGGGGCTCGCACTGGCCGATGTTTTGTGTTCCAGAGGTCTCCGAGGGTCAGGCCGTTCGGCGCGAGCACACGCAGGAATCTCGGAGCCGTGCAAAAAGCCATGCTGCTGGAATGTTGATAACACTTCAGATTACTACAGACATGTTTATGATACAGATTTATATTTCCCCCAGACTGGGTAGTGAACGTTCTCCCGTTTTTGTGCAAATATATTTCTGTCGGCTCTCTGGTAAGCCACGGGGTCAAATGCAGTGCTTGGTGAACTCTCTGTCTCTGGGTCTTGGTTAGTTTTACTTGGTACTCATTTCTTTTGTTTATATCGCCTGTGTGCCAATTCTTTGACTGATGGCAAAGGGAGTTCACTCGTGTTCTAAGAGGGCTTGCAGTGTTATAAGAAGGTTCTTCGGAGTCTCGTATATCCTCTCCAATAAATATCCCGTGCAAACAGTAATATAAGTAAATGATAATATACATGCCACAAATCAGTCCCATTTAAACAAAGTGGCGCAGCGCACATGGCGTTTCGTGGTTCCCTGCTTTTTAGAGATCCGTCTCAGCTGTGGGTTGAGATGGGAAGGCTGAGAATCGAGAGGGACTTTTTCACTGCTTGAGTGCAATGCCTCTCTCTGGCAAGCATCTGGCTCTTTTTACCCACCATTACCCAAGAGACCTCTATGGTGACCCCAGTGTTGTTCAAATGGCAACTCGAACCAAGACCCTTTGACCCTGCTGGTGATATATTTATTGAATTTATTTCCATATATCTGTGTGTTTGTTTAGTCGATTTTTCATTTTTACTTGAGTGCGACCTTGGCATCGAATCAGGACATTTTTATTACATTTGCTTGAAAACTCTCCAACTTTAGAGGAGAAATGAATGCAATTAATTTTGGAATAGTTCATGAGGCATTTAGTTGAAGCTTTGAGTGTTTATTTTCAAACTGTGTGTATTTTTATCACAGACATACTGATCATTGGGATATCTATAAACACTGTTTTGGGTGTGTTTGTGTCTACAGTATATATGTGTGTGTGTGTGCGTGTGTTAGCGAGCTGCTCTCAGAGTTTTTGCCGTTTTATAGCCACAACAGGCTCTCTGTGTTACTGTCCTGTAATGAAAGCTCTGTGTAGCGCAGAAACACATCATTATCCAGGGTCAGTCTGTCAAACATGATGACATATTTACTGAGCTATCATGTAAATCACTTCTCACGTTTTCAGATGTGGACATACCAAAAGTGCCTCTGATCCACTGGGGTTTGGTTTGTCTCACAGGCCAGAGGAAGCCAGTTTCATTTCCTCCCTTGTGTGCAGGTGCTGGACATGAACCAGAAGATGGAGGACATCCTGAAGATCCTGGTGGAGCACTTCAAGCCCAAGCCTGAGCTCCTGCAGAAGCCGGCACACCACAGCTCCCGCGTCACCGTCATGAAGCACATGGGCGTCAGCATGGACGAGGGCCACTGACCACCCCACCCTGGACAAAACACCATCACCCGCACCGGAGATGACCACCCCACCCTGGACAAAACACCATCACCCGCACCGGAGATGACCACCCCACCCTGGACAAAACACCATCACCCGCACCGGAGATGAATGTGACGGCCACAGCAGATTGTGGGAGGAGTAGCTGGAGGAGGGAGGGACCTCCAAAACCTCGAGTCTTCACCCCCCCCACACACACACACACACACACTCAATATCAACAATGACCCTTGACCTGGAAAGAGAAAGCCACCAACTGGACTCTGACTCTAATCATTCTCTTTGAGATTAGCAGAGGAGCCCAGGTGAAGTGTTCACCTCCACACCTTTGAGATTAGCAGAGGAGCCCAGGTGAAGTGTTCACCTCCAACACCTTTTCAGAGGGCAGGTCAAAAGAGCAGAGCTGTTCGTGTTCAGAACAGAAAGAGGTTACAAGAGGTCGAATGGCAGGATGTGGTTTCCTCTCACACCTCCTTACGTTCTCCGTTACACAGCTCAGTTAGAGTTTTAACACAACAAATAGCCAGGCAAACAACATCTTCATCATCTCAATCCTTCTACTGTCTTTCAATGGGGATTTCTAAAGGGATTGAAACAGCCATAGTGATTATAAACTCAAGTCTGTGTATTCTACTGATGGTTTTGGCACCACTCGAGCAGATGTAAACAGCATAGCACTGGATAGTCTCCCCACATCCACATAGGCCATTATTGTGGATGTCCGCCGTGAGTTTGTTGCTACAGCTCAGGTGACATAGAGACAGAACAGTAAAGAATGTCCTCAGCCTCAGCCCCGACTGCAGGGGTGAAAATGGGCTCCAGCAAGTAATCTTCCCCTAATTTATGGCTACGGTTAAGCTAATAAAAATAGGAAAAAAGCCATGACAGGGTTTAATGGAGTATTACAGGAATACAAGTGAGGAAGACTGAGACTTATGGTGTGTTGTGCAGTTTGTCCAGAGCTGAGTGCCAAGATTTTCACTAGGATATTCATTTAACGTTCCCCAAAGCTAAAACACTCTTATTTTCCTTCCTAGGTCCACACTAGCAGTGTGCAATTTGAAATAAATTTGCCCCATTAAATCCATGATTATTTTTCTCACTCATGGTAATTAAAGTGCTGAATTCCTGGCAAGGCTAGATTACTGCGCGAGTGAGTAACCGAGTAGGCCTAATGAAAAGAAAAGTTGGAAAAATGTGTACAATTTAAACAGTAGGCAGCAGGAGCCCGGCCTCATCATGAGGTAAAAAAAGGCACTGAAATATCAATTTGCCAAAAAGAACAAGTCTCTGTGCGTGAGGTTGTGGTCCACAGCTTCAGTTAATGTGTTTATCTTCTGTTGGTGTACTGCCAGCAACAAAAAAGCACCAACAATCACAAAGCCCCACTTTTTTTTTTTTTTTTTTGCAATGTGTATTTAAGTCATAATTATGGACTGTACAATCTCGAAGGCTGACAAGCCACAGAAAGGGGGTGATTGAGGAAGAGGAGAGAGGATTTCAACTTACCATTTTCCTGCTTTTTCTTTTTGCTGTGGTTAATCCCAAGGTTAGTCGTAAATGTACCAAAAGGCAGTTGGAAGGAACCTGGTTATTGTTTGAGACGGGGCTCACTCCTCTGACCGTATATTTGTACAGTTTTGTAAGAAATGTAAATAGAATGGCCATATTCATTATTACCATGTGTTCAACATGTACTGGTCTATTGGGTTGTCTAGAAATATTTAAAAAATATATTTATTACACTCTCAAAGGTTGTAAATAAAATCTACATTTAAGCCCGTTGTTCATTTTCCCTACACTAACTCTTTAGCTGTCTTTATCTGAATGTTTCTTCATTCATGTGAGTCACTTTTTCTAAGTATTCTTGAGAGGGAAATTCAGCCTATCAAGTCTTAAGGTAAACACAACACACAGAGCCCACACGGTTTATGTGTCTTTAGATTTCTTTCCATCCTGCCAAAGTTTTGTTAAAAACATAAATATATAATATATCAGTCTGCTTACTTCTAGATTTTAATATTCCATAAAGTGACGAACAAAGAATGGAAGAAGTAGAGAGAGAGAGAGAATCCATCTCAAATTACCACTCAATTATATCGGCCTTCAAAGGCCAAAAACTCAGCTGGATGTCCCAAGAACAACAAGGTCTGAGCAGGAGTGAGATCCCAGGGGAGAGAGAGGGCAAGAGACGAGGCCACTGCTGAGGAGCCATGTTCAATTACAGAGGGCCAGGCTCACACACACATACACACTCACACACACATGATGTTATTCTGCTTTTGTCTCTCCTCTGTTTTATGTCACTAACGGGAGACCTTGAGACAGAACCGTGGCCCGCTGTTTACAGAGGCCGCTCCATGCGACCGAGACACTGCCGCTTTCATGTGGAGACTTGAGAGAGCCTCCCAACTTCAAAGGGGGTTTTTGATGTTGGAAACACTGGATCACAACCAGGGGAAGAGAAAAGAACAAATCAACCTCTTGAATAAAGTGCCAGATTGAAATAAATGCAAATAAATAATCATTAAATGAGACGTCGGTGGAGGTCAGTGAGAAGTTGCGTCCATGGGATTCATGTGGAGGACTGGTTCCCTTACAACTGCTGGAGAGCTCTCAATAGGTACTGTGTGATGCAGACTCTTACCATGCCTCCTTTGAGTCCAAGAACTTTCTGCAAACTCACACGAACTCCTCTTGCTCTCCACAGACCCGAGCCCTCCAGGCTTTGGCAGAGTGAGCCATTAGAAGCGGAAGCCGTTCTATTCACAGCTCCACCGACTACCATCCGATGCTTTAAGGTTAAAGCTCTGACCTGATGACAAGCCCCGCCAGCCGGGGCCCATTACGAGGGCCCCGTTTAGCCCACTCTGGGCTCTCCATGGGGCCACCTGTGCCACAGGGCTCCCGTAGTGGCCCACTGGGCTCCTATGAAAGCAGATATGTGTGTGAACAGGTGTGGGGAGGGGGAGTGGACACAAACAGTGTTGTGGCCAGCAGCTGACACACAGCGCTCGTTCTGAGGTCCCTAAATAGCGGAGGGCTTGTGACAGTTGGAGCAAAGCGGCTGTTGTTGTTTGCCACCGCTCCGGTCCCTTCGTACGTCTGAAATTGTTTACCCTTATACGGGGTTGTCCGCGTGGAGCAGAATAGCGTGGTGTATTTCTGGGTGGGGAAGGGAGACTTGCAGGCACAACACAATGGTTCTCCCTAGAGCACGATGTCTGTCAGCTTAATCCTTTTTTGGATCCATTCAACAAAAAGGAGATACAGTGCCTGACCTCTGCCCTGGACTGTGGTCAGTTGGCTGTAGCGCTGTGTCACCCAAGGGAGACAAACAGCCATGAGGTTAGAGGGTTAGCTTGACCTCTCCCCTCCCCAACCCTGTTGACTTCCTTCGGCCATATGCCCTCTCGTCTCCAAGTGAGGCCACAAGCTCACAAGTCCAGCACCACAACAATAAAAACATGCTAGCGAGAGCTCACAGCGCAGGGGCCATTCAATCTTCAGTTACACCTCCAAGTCTAAGTGTCTGCGGGTGGAGCCCTTGGCCAGGATTGACTTGGCCTCTGGACAGCTGTAGAAGAGAAAGAGGTTTGGGGTCCATATGTTATATAAAAAAAGAGAGAAGGGGGGGGGGCCTTTACTCCCAGACAGTCTGAGAATTCCGGGCTGGAACTGGAGGGACTTCAGTGGTGCCGTTTGGTTTGGCCAGTTGGAGCAGGCATGTGAGGCATGGGGGACAGCTGCAGCCCGGCTACTGTGAAGCAGCGGACGACCACGCCAGCCACCGGGTGGGCTCTCTCACCGGCCATCCGCCGAACTACACACAGATGCCTATATACATTAACACCCACATCTGAGGACACTAGAGAACATGACCTCTGAATAGCATTTGAGGTCAAGCATTAAATGTGAATGGGAACCTGTAGAAGCTTAGAACAACCTGGTGTGTTGTGAAAATGAGACAACACAAAAGATTGTCCTGACCATGCATGCAAAAACCTGTAAAGATGTCACACAGACATATTTGTCTTAAGAATATATTAAGTGACATCAGTTGACTTAATAGGAAATAAATTCAGGAAATCTGAAATGTTGGCTGTTTGTCATCAGGCACATTGGAATTCATTTTGCGAAAGCAGGAAGTGTAACTTGCACATATTTTTATAAAATGTTGCTAGCCTTTGCTCTCAGTTGTTTCACATGTCAATGTGTGGGCCATGACTCAGAACATCTGACCCTGTGCACAGTCCCTTTATCCATGTGAACATGATGGGTCTTTGTGAGCAAGTCATTTTCATATTTGTAGTTATTGAATGGAATTATGTGAATTCCACCAGGCATAGAGATCACTAACAAACAGGGAACTGCAATCAGTTTTAATTGTCTCGCAAGAGATTTGTTTAATCAATCTTCAAAGTGCAACATAGGCTATACTACAAAGGGAATGCTGTCAGCACAGCCGGGCTCAAGTGTCTGTGGGTCACAGATGAAAAATCCCCTCCTGACTGCTGGACCGGTTCCATCCCTGACCCATGCACCACTGTCCAACTTCTCAGACTTGTAGCCAGAGTTAGAATAGTAAGGTCTGGGCACGCAGTGTTTTTCTCATCAGGTTTTTGTCCGAGTGCACAAGGATTTAGCTGTGTTGTTGTGAACAGACCAAGTCAGGATCTGAACTCTCACACACACAAAGTGAACCTTCAGTACAGGATGACTGGACATTTTATTTTAGAGTGACACAGAGAAAACTAGTGGTGATATGTAAGAAAGAAAAAAATTTAAGCAACCTAAAATAGAAATCTGTAATATTGCTACTAAAGGCCATTTTACGTTTGTGACAATTCTGGCCAACACTTTACATGAATAGTCTGCAGAGACTTTAAAGATAATCTGAGATTCAAGTTCAGTGTATAAAATTGTTGTTACACACTTACTGAACATCACCTTAACCAACCCCTAACTTTAACCATACATTTCAGTTAACAGTTTAACAACAGATGTTTCATTGATAATCTTAGCATCTGTAGTCTAAAGGGGACTAGACAAGCAAAGTGTGACCAAATTCTGATACATAATTCTTGTCTATGGTATATACATTTTTGGCAACTGTTTGTATGTTTGTTGTACTTGCCCTTTTACAATATGACTGGAAGAAATCATATTTATAAATATGGATGGACACAAGCCATTTCTTAATGGACACAAGGAACAAGGAAATGAAGTGTACTACAATGTGGAAATTCCATGAAATCAGCCTCTTTCATAACTGAATGTGTCATCAGGATGTGATTGATGCTCTTACAAGCTGCAAGCTAGGAGACTCTTATTGTCACAACATGTGTGTGTGTCACCAGATCTTTGCTACAACCTGAATCACTTTCAAGTGACAAGTCATGACACGCCATGTCCTGTGTCAGCAGCTTGCATTTGGGAAATGGAGAAATGCATTTGCCCGAAAGAAAATTGCAAAACCCTACCAGCTTTGGAAAATTTAAAAACTTGATGCTTGCGTGCAAATGGAATCTTCATGTACCAGATTAAAAATAGCGTTGCTGAAGTGGCTGGTATTTAATGACATGGTAACATGCTATCAATAAGAGACATAATTTTTACTACTAGAGAAGAATAATAGCACCACACACCACATATGAAGAAAGCTAACCATTTATTGATAAAATGATTTATGCATCTATTTATTTACATAGATCATGATAAAACTAATCATAAATCTAAGCAAATTTATAAATATAGTATTTATATCTTATATAAATATAAGAATAACTTATTTATCCAAATACACACACACAGTCTCACACAAAATAAATGTGGGGCCACCACACATAACTGACACAATATAACAGTAATGTATATGCAACCCTTGGTCAAAACAGTTGAGAGAAAGGACAAAAGCGGAAATCTAATATTATGTGAATTTATATTATAGCTCAAATCACATCACTGTATCCTTTGGTTCGTATTGTCCTCTGTCCTGTTTATACTCATCCATACAAACAGTTTAATCCCCACATATTTTCAAAGTGATAGCTCAAAATGTGTGGAAAAAAGTGTCTCACACACCCTAGACTGAACAGTAACAGAACAGAACAAAACCCCTCATCTCTATTTGCCTTCCTTCCACTTCTCTGCTAAATGTGGGCCGATAATATTTTCCAACATAGATATTGTGGATTTAGCTAAGCAGAGGACAGGAGAAGAGGGGGGGGGGGCAGAAATCCAAAGCAAGATCCTGAAACGTCTTTCACTCTAAATGCATTCAGAGACTTTCTCTGGCCCATCTGGAAGTCATCACTCCAGTCACGTCTCTTCACTCGAGATGACGGGGCGTCTCCCGCCGACAGCGTCACCGAGGAGCAGCACAGGATCAGCCTTCGGCCGAGCCCTGCCTCTGCCCCTGCCCCTGCCGCATCCTCACGCGGCGCTTGCCAAGACCGCAGCAGGTACAGTAGGGCTCAAGAGGAGCCAGGGCACTTGGGCTGCGCCTGTGCCGCAAGAGGGGCTTGTTTTCCTGCACGTTTATCTGCATGCTTGGGCAGATTTGCAGGCGATAACAGATAGAGGGCCTTTGACAGGGCTGCAGGTGCGCTCATCTAATGAGCGTCAACCATCTCTACACCCCCCCAAAAAAAAAACCTGCTTGTCGTGCAGGCAGAAAAGAGATGTCTCAAGGCCTCCTCACACTGCACACCACTTGCAACACCACAAGCAACAGGCTCTCTGCTCTTCACAGTAATTCTACTCTGTGGATTACAGCCACACATTAGCATATACTGTAACACGTTTGTTGGTAGGTGTTAGCTTTTGATATTTATTGATTTCAGAAGAAAAGTATGCCGTGCCAAAGGATTACTCATGACGTACGCTGTGGTTAGTGGAGGAAATATGTGGAGGAACTGCACGGTTTCTATTAACTGCACGGATTGCCCTTTACAGGAAAAAGCGTAACCTGCTGTGGTTGACTTCACAGTAAATTGTCAATTTGGGACAAGATAGTTAGGGAGAAAAAGTGTTTTATTACTCCTGTGTTCACCACACACACACATTAAATAAATAATCACAACATACACAAAAAGAATCAATCAACATACCACCGTCTTCTAAATTGGTTATTGCAATTGTTTGAAACCCAAAACTATACACAATTAATCATTCATATCTGACTACCTGCATGTTTTTCACAGAATTGTAATATTGACATGACAATTAACACTGGAGACCTCACCAAGCTGACAACACTCAAGTCAAGCCAACCCCATTCTTGGAAGACAAAAGCCAAACCCATTCTTGGAAGACCATTTCCTAAAAAGTCATTCTTGTTACGTCTTGTGTGTGAGAGATATACTATATGCAAGCCTGTACTAATTCTGCAACATATCCTTTGTTGTTCAATATCACATGCAAGCCTTTCAAGACTGTGCCACAACACATGGGCCACAACACATTAAATTCTGTTCAAATGTAGCTCCATTTCTAATGTCTGGTTCCAAACACAGTTACACTTTATTATACTTGCATCACATGAAACATATAATAATGTAAAATGCCTCCTTAAAAGTCATATAAATATATTTATACCATGGTCTAGGTTGAAAGGGGTGTCGTTTAAAAAAAAAAAAAAGCACGCCTCCGCGTTGTCCATTTATTTCTGATAATGGACACCTCGTCGGGCATTATCCCTTACACACACACACACACACACACACACACACACACACACACACACACACACACACACACACACACACACACACACACACACACACACACACACACACATACATACATATATATATATATATATATATATATATATATATATATATATATATAGTAAAAGTTATGTAGGTAATTTAGGAAGATTGATAGTCCAAGGTCAATCCTAGATCACTCTATTAAGGAACACTGGCCTGCCCACCTCCCCCATGACCTGTGTGTACACAGCCAGTATGCTTAGCGCCTGGAGTGGTGACTTCTGCTTAGCCCCTGGAGTGGTGACTTCTGGGGGTGCTTTATGAGGGTCTGTCCATTAGGGGCCATTGGTTTCAGGGGTTTCCTCTTCTCTGTTTCCTGCTGGGTGGAGACTCGTAGACGCGGCCCTTTGTCTGTGACGGAGGCCCAGACACAACAGTGCGCCGCTGCAGAGCCACACAATGGTGTGCGGCACAAAGCCACACACACAGGAACAATGTGCTCAGCGCTGAGAAAGCACGGCAACGAGGAGCAGCCAGGGGGAGAGAGCGCTCTGAGGTCACACACCTGCGCCCCAACAGCCCTCAAAGACGTCTCAAAGACATGCTGCAGGTGTCTTCCTGTTGCCCTTTTCGCTTTGTCTTTTTCATTTGGAGAGGTCTGTGGGGGCTTGGGAGCGAGGCACAATGTGCGCTATATTACGCTATATAAAATAAGCGCTCAAAATGATTAGAAAGAGACACTATTTCATTAAGTAAGGTATATTTGTCAAAGTAAGTGTCCCTTACTTTTACACTTGTGATATTTCACATTTCACTCAGATTAAAATCAGTCAGCAAGCGGAAAATTGGTCTATAGCTGTGGAGACAAAATGTGTCAACATAGGGTCCATTAATTACTAAAAATGTGTCAACATAGGGTCCATTAATTACTAAAAATGACTCATTGCTGGATCATTAACCCTTTATGACAGGTTGTTAACTCATATGATCTCATCACATTAAAATGTGATAATAAAGATAATCAGATTATACCACTCTATTATTCTCAATCAGAGCTATTATGACAACACAGTCATGATCATCTAATAGATTCATTGTAACATGAAGACAAACATATTTTCCTGACACGAAATTAACATAATAAACAAGGCCAGAGATATTAAAATAAGAATAAAATGTGCACTGCCTATACAAATGTGAAACTGGTGGAGGGGCAGTTGAACAGAGCCAGCCTATCTGTGTTTTAAAACTGAGCCAACAAACAAATGTCCTAACTCAAATATCCCCCCATTTGCATTAGCTGTGCCATCTGGTACTGTCTGATGTGCATTCTCCAAACATGGATGGAAATGATAAGAACCTGATTTTGACCTACTTTGCAGCATGGAAGCCTAATTACAAAGTGTTATGATATCAGCCTATGGCGAATCCTGTAGCTGGTTATTGTTGACACTTTTAGAGAATTTGAAGAGAATAATGCAATATCTTTGAAAATAAAAACAAGCATCTCTCAGACATATGCTCCCCGCCCTGAGTCACAGAGTTTTTTTAAACCCTGGGTGTGACATGCAACCCAGATGGTGAAGTCACCTTTTACACTTTAGACATTGTACATTAAAGATAATGTACATCGCTATGTGTTTTGCTTTATTTTAACCTATCATAAAAATCACTCAGCGCCCCTTTCAGACCCTTTGAAAAATGAGTAAAAATAGATAAAACTGAAATAGGGCCTCCAGTGTTATATATTATTATATTATGTATTATAACGTTTCTTTACAAAAAATAAAACGGGCAATATATGTTATTACAATATTTTTTTTTTTTCTGAGATCTCTGAGATCAACAATCGTTGTGCTGCTCAAATAATACAATAATTTTAAAATAACATATACTGTTAAATAAACCAAAATAACACAAACAGGAAATCAAGGGAAATACCAGACCAGGAGGATGTAGCCTAGTACATTTTAGGTCCTTGCCAAAACTTGGCACACCTGGCACATTCCACATCCACTCATTTTAATTTGCTGGAAACACTCTGAACAAATACTATATATTTAGTGACAATAATAAGACAATCATGACTGTAAGTTAGCTTTGGTTAATACTTATTCTAGAAAGAGACCGCCTGTCGTGTGTGTGTGTCTCTCTCTCACACACACACACACAGACACACACACACACACACTTTCCTGTGAAATACAGGTTGACATCACAAACTGAGGATTTCATGTCAAGTAGAAAAGAGTAGCCTACTCCATGTTGGTTATTATAGAGTATGCATACTGCTCTGATAGTTGGCTCATTATTCTTGAGACCGACTTCTCTTGTTGCTCCATAGTGTTCAAAGCACTTCTCTCCACATTTACAACATCAGTTTAGGTGTAGCCTAACATAACATGCGCGTCAGAGATAAAAGTTATGGACACTTTGGTGGCCGTTTACTCACCGAATGTCTTCGCTTCGCTCTTCGCATGAAGGGTAACCTACCTTTTCCCAAAGAACACAATAGAAAACGATTTTGTTAGGCTACTCTGTAGTTTCTAAAGTATATCCCAACAAAGTAGCCTCAAAGACGAACCACAACTGGCTTAGAATTCGGTTTTGTTAGGGATCATATCTTGCGGGAAATTGGCAATGCCAAGGGTTTCACTTTTATTCGTTCTCAACGACAAAAATACAAAAAAAAAAAATGCTGTAAAAGGGCAGAATACTGCTTTGCGACATCTATCTGTCTGATTTCAAATCTCCCGTCAGATTATACCATTGGTTGCCAGAAGTAGTTTGTTCTCACTCATGAGGATATGATTGGACAGTCTCAACGTCACTCAATGCGTCTGTTTTCATGCGACTTAATGTTTCATCAATGCGCGGTCTTTCCTATGGGTCTTTCGTGCGAAACGTTAGGCTACTTTCAGATACAACTAACCGTATTCCAAATGTCTCTATCAGGCAGGCATCTAGTTGTTTTGCAGTCGACAGCATAAAACGGGTAGGCTATACGAATTAGACCGGGAGGGGAAAAACACACCGAATTGGAATAATATAGCTGAACAGTACCGTTCTGCAGTAGGCTATGAAACCAAAGCCAAAGGTTGTATAGGCTATACTCAAACTTGAAAATATAGGCCTAGAAGCAAGTTGACTTGTCTCAAACGAGTCAGAGGTTTTTCCAAGCTATTTGTGAATGGTGTGACCGTTACCATGCATACATATATGACCATGACAATGTTTCATAATTTAACTCTGTTTTAATTGATTGCAGCATATTTTAATACCACACATTACAAAATGCACATATCAAATATTTTGTCAGGCTCAGTTTGCAACCGTATGCAATTGTTTACAAAACACTACCAAAAATAAGCATTTACAAAAAAATAATGACTCAATGCCACTTTGGATAACCATGATCAAAACCCATTTTTTTCTAGATAAAAGCTTGACATAAATAAGTTAGTTTAATTTCTCAGTGTTTTTACAAAGTTATGTACACAGGTACACTTCAATGTTTACACAAAATACACAGGCAGTGTTTTAATATAAGATGAACATACTTTTGATAAATACAGTTAACTTGCAGAAAATAAATTCCATTTTATGAAACACTGCAGTTGCACACAGTTCAATTGATTGCTTCTGAAAGGAGCCCGTTTTCAATGCAGTACATGTAGAACCTACAGCATGGTGGAAGTAGTGAAAATAACTATTTGCTGTTCATGCTGTCATCAGGGCACAAAACCACCAAAAACTTGTAAAGAAATAAACGGACTAAACCGGTGCCCAAACCTGTGACTAATTAATACTGTTAAGACTATGGATTTTTACCTTGACCCTTAGACAGGAATCCCTATTTGAACCACCATTGTTTTTCCAGAGCTGACTGATGAATATAAATGTTTGAGAGAAAGTAGGTTTAACCATGCTGAAGTCATGACAGTGTTTAAACATCTAAGGCCTCGTTACTGTTAAGTTCACCTCAATAAATTGTACGACACAGGGCCGCCATTGTGTGCAGGGTCAACCTGCCTCTGTTTTGAAGGCCACAAATGTACCATGCTTTTTACCTGAACAATTTTAAGAGATGCAAAAATGCACAAATTATATTGCTTTTCTGAGAATTTATATTTAAATAAATAATACAAATAATAGGAATGTGGTTACTTTATGGCCATCAAAAAAAGTATGATGTGGGACACTGCCTTTCAAATAAAAAATAAAACAAAACAGCATTTTGGAAACACTTAGGAAAAACTACACTGCAATTCAAGTCAAATCAAATTCACACCTTTTCCATAAAGGATTCTTTTTCATCATAATACGCATTATGTGCTACATATGAAAAGGAAATATATACACAGGTAGTAAGAGAATGAGCAACAAAGGAAATGAAACCTAATTGCACACTGCTACATTGACTGCTATGGAGGCAGTTACTTTTTGAGTGCCAGAACTTAGTGTTTGTGTCAGTGCTTGAAGTGTCCCCTTCCTTAGGAGAGTTGATATGTTTTGTCTTTCCTCCTTCCTTCCATCTTTCTCTGTCTTTCTTGCAGATCCTCTTTGATTAGCCAAGCACTGAGGTTTTCGTGACTGGGAGGGGGGTCTTCAGCTCTGTTTGGGAGATTAAAATGAAGTAATTAGGGCAAGTGTGTGATGTTCATTTAAAAAGAGGTGAGAGAAATAGCAAGACACAAGACTTTTTGGAATGCAACACAGCTGTTTTCCTTAAAGGTGGTGACATTTCTCTTTGAACAATGCACAGTGAACTTGGGGAACAGATGAATATCTCCTTTTAGTCTTTTTCTGACTTGTTTCACTTTCTTCGGTCAACGCTTTCATTTCATAGAAACAAAACATCGGGTATGCACTATGCTTCTGAATGCGGGAATCTCGGGAGTTCCAGAGCAGAGCGTCGTAAAATAGAGAAGGAAACTGGACCCTTATTGAGGGTGCATTTGCTGACGTGTTACTTGACTGTTGTTCTCTCGACGCATGTTTTCATTTGGCTGGAAATTTAAGCTTGCCTGCATAAGGTGGTTGTAGTAGAAGTTGTCGCGCGTGTGAATTTCATTTAAGGTTAACCCTTTCTACACAACGTAGTAAACAGTTTAAATAATCGCTGCCATAGCCTACTTTGAAGCAAGTCCTGACAACAGCGTTTACGCTTTCTTTGGACATAGTAGCCTACGTCGCAGTGGTCTATTCGGTCAGATAATTCTACGAAGACTTCTGGTGCGATTTAGAAGAGCAGTGGCAAATCTAATCTACCCCATATAACTCGTACTAGCATTTACGTTTAGGTACACAACAGTAGCCTAATTGCAGTTACGGTTTAATAATCTGCTAGATGATTAAACGGCACACTAGCCTACATTCACGTCTGCTGTTCAATAAACACCCGAAAACGACCTACTTTAACAGTCGGTTAACGCGATATATGGTAATAACCTGATTTCAGAATATTACACCACATCACCGTCAATTTGTGCGTGAGAAGGTTTTCCTGTTATATGCTATTGCATATTAAATCGCTTACCTTCATGTTCACGTTTGGGTCCGGGGATTGGGCTTCCTGGGTGTGTGTTCTACAGCTTGTGTCAGACCTGAACAACGAGAAACGTCATCCAGACTGGTGTGTGGTTTTTTATTCTGAGACGTTGAATCTAACAAACAAAGAGAAACTCTGTCAGAAACATAGGTAATAGACCCAACTATATACATTGGCTGATTCGCCGAACAAATGTCTGCAGACAGTTAGGCTACGACAGGCAAAAGTAACAGACGTCCACGCTCTACAATATACAGCTACAATGTAAACATGCTACCACGCTCGTAGAATCACAGAATCAGTTCCGATTGTCTCGTTTACAAACGTAGCACAATATCAGAACTCAGCCTCATTTTGCATGTATTCGCTCTTAAATAAATGACATTTGCTAAAAAAAAGTTAGCGATCTCTAACTGAAATGTCCTTACCGTGGCATGCTGGCCTTTTCCTCTGCCCATTGCATTGGTCTCCTAAATCCATTTGATTTTCAGACCTGTCATCCTTCTCCTCCGAATGCTTGCAGGGTGCCACTACCACACAGTTATGATTCCCATTCAAATCCACATTTGTATTCCCTGAGGGGCAACTGTCCGTAACGTCACTCGCTGATCTGTAAAAAATCGGACTGTCATCCACTGTCATCCAACTGTATCTCCCGTTCGGGAGCGGTTTGTGACTTGAAAAATCGAAATTCCATCTCGCCGAAGCCGCCTCTTCCATCTCTTGCAAACGTCCCTTTAAATCCTTCTTTAACTCTTCGTGATCCACCTGACCGAAAAGGCTTCTGCAGGTTGTAGATTTCGGGTTATCCGATAACCTAGCATCCATCCGTCCCAAAGTTGGACTCCCATTTGAAAGGCGAACATTGGACATTTTTCCTTCTTCAGAAAAATAGACAATACGATGATTTAACCTCAGCCCCACGCAAGTCCTCCTGGGTCACGTTCCAAAACAGACGTAAAATAAGTGATCATCCAAAACGCATGCATGCCATGCAAAAACCCAAATCGCTAGTAATAACGGCCAATGTGGAAACGCCAGAAGAAGTAATCTCCACGGATCATCAAAACAAAGTGCAGTTTGCAAGAGCCACTCCTGTCAATTTCGTGTCGTAGTAAGAGGGTAGAGGGAAATAACAGACAAGCCTTTTCAGTGCCCAATATGGCGATTGAAGGAAAGGCTTACTGGAGAGAAAATGATTGACGTGGCTATTTAAACCAAAGAAAGATGTTCATTGGGTGAAGTCTAAAAGCCCGCCCACAACAACTCTTAAGGTGTTACTTAACACATTCATTCCGTATGTATAACCGCGACAGAAAAAGATGACCTTTGACTGAAAAAAGGCCTTTTAGACTGAAAAAGAAGAGAAACAAATTATTAAACAACAATTATTGTGGAAAAAAATCGGAGAAAATGTAACAATTTCGGGTTGGCTGAAGTATGGCACAACTCTGACTTGCAGTTGACTCTGGTTATATCCACGGATAACAATCTTCTATTATTGTTTTAAATTTTAAAAATATGTTCTACATGAACCAAATGATAATATGAGTCCTTACACTCCGTCCTTAACGCATTTAAATAATTGTCTTATTTATCTTAAAAAGTACACATTTAACCAAAATTCCACCTTAATAAGCTATACTATTTTGGAAGAATAAACTGAATGAGCTTTGACTCCAACCAACAGTGATGAGAAGTGTTTTGTTTACGAATGCTCATGCAGATAATAGGCTACCACTAGGGCGCCAATCGACGCTCACGTGTGGGCAAAAGCTCCTTTCTTACAGAATAAATTGCGATGTTCGGAAATGATCATAATAAGTGTGAAGCTGAAAACACTATAGCCAACACTTTGCATAGGCAGGATGCTTGTCAACACTGAAAATTACCCGCTGCAGTTGGGTAATAAAGTCGCGTAGAAGTGTGACAACACTCAGAAAAAAATTCTGGCAAGCTACTGACGATGTGCCATATGTGACTATCAGAATGAAGATATTTAGCAATGCAGGAGTGGTAAAACACGTGTCAATAAAAAACGAGCCCGGTAGCATCTGGTGAAGAGTTAAAGCTCATTTTAGTTGGCAATAGGCCTACTTTTCTACATTTATTTTCGTATGCCATCCAACGCCCATGTATATTATATGTGCCTATCTGTGTTCCGTGCCACTTGCAGCCTCCATTATGTTCATACTTCGAAATATAGACCATTTATAAAACCCAGCCACAACAAATGTCATGCAATTGAATGAATTTGAACATGTATGTCTCTTGTAGAGATGAATACTAAAACCTCAACTTTACTGCTGCATATTCAGCCAGCCCCTGCCCTTAAGCTCTCAATGCATTATCTCCTGGTGGAGAATGAAAAGTATAAAGGCTAGGCCTACTGGAGCAGGAAGACATATGTCTAACGTTAAATCTGAACTTAATGTGTGGTAACATTTAATTAATATCAGGTCCTGGCAATATGTTATTTTATCTATCTGTCTATAAGAAAATGTGCCAAGTCTCCATCCACTGTTTTGTACGACATTCTTGTACGACATTCGGCTAATCAAGGGAGAAGTTCCGTGGGATCAATCAAAACTGCAAAAATGCGAATATGTGACAAAACCATCAAGCACCAGTTTCCATCAATTTCATCCACGTTATTGCTTATCCCACCCACCTGCGCATTAGATTAAATGCGAATTTCAAGTGTTTTTCCAGTCAGGATTTCTATTTTGAATGGTTGAAATGCGAATTAAAAAGTTTAATAACTGTTTCTAATTTATTCTATTGATGTTGTCATGGTTATTGTAGTCACCAGCAAAGATTCTAGAGGCGCGTAGACAATTACATGTCTCTTTGGTCACCAGACATGTAATTTACTGCCTCGCAAGTGATGACACTGAAAATACATACCAAATACCCCCAAAAATAATTAAAATATGATTAAAAAATAAAGTAATATATTTGTTAATTTTTAGATTTATTGAAAAATCTAAATAAAAGCAAAATATTCCTAAAATGACTACTTCACTGCAAAGGTCTTTTCCCTCCAAAAGTCTCATGACAAATTAGGCCCAAGAGTCAACAGAAGGCTTCCACTGCCTCCTGCTGGTAGAATGATTAAACTACAGAAATCTTCTGTGCCGTCATTGTGTCCCCAATTTATTTCAAGTCGGGTGTAGTCAAAGTACATCTAAACAGTATATCTTGTCAACTGTAGGCAAATTGTAACCTCTCACCACACAGCATACCTTCAACCTGAACAGCATTTTCTACCACAGATTGAAGCAAGTCCTCCATGGTGTTTCTGTATCTGTGGCAAACATAGAATTCAGATAAAGGGTGTGGGTTGCTGTTTCACCTCAGGGTTTCAGCAAAAGGGCTTTTTACATCCCAGGGACGGCTGGTGGCTGTGTTTGGTTTCAAAGGTTTAGCCACTTGAGGATGTAGTAGTTTTTCTTGCCTACTCGGATGAGCGTAAGGCCGTTGGCCAGGATGTGGTGACCAGGAGTGAGCACCTGCTGTGGACTCTCAGTGCGCTGATGGTTGATCCATACACCTCCATCTTGAACCATGCGATACCTGCTCACAGGCCAAAAAAAAAAAAAAAAAAAAAGCTCAAAGTCAACACAACATTAGAGTCATTACAGTGGGCCCCCAAGTCAAAATAATATAAGAATAGAATGTATATTTGCCCAACATAGAGGAGAGTAATGTTTGATTTTAACCAGTTTTCAAATTAGGGTTCACTGGCTGCAATTGATTTATCAGTGAAACACAAATTAAAAAAACGTAGGCATTGCCGTGTAGGAAACACTCCATAAATGAATTAACTTTCATACAAAACTATTTTTTTGTTTTCGTTCCCAATGGCTGAACCAATAGCACTGGTGTTCTCTGGTCCTTGCTCAAGCTGCTGAGCTTTTCATTTTAGCGTATACAGTATTTAAATGTTTAAATGTGTTAATTGTTTGCATGACGACCATACATTATGAAGATGCTGGGGAAAGAGGATGTTATATAATCATTCAATATAAATTGAAAATCCCCTGAAAAAAACATCCTCAATGGGGCAGCTGTCTTGGAGGAGACATCCATATCTGCATGTTACAAAATGATGCATATCATATGCATGGCAATGTGCAGCAGATTGTGTAGGTGGGCAGGAAGTGGTAATATACCCCAAGTGCTGAAAAGAGTGATTACAAAAACAGATGTAGGAGAAAGAACGAACGTTCACAGTTTCCATGTCAGGGGACACAACCTCTGTGCTTATCTACCTACCTTATACATATGTCTACAGGTGTGCAGGTTAAGAGGTGTATTGTAGGCATTGGTAAATAATTACCCAATTTTAGTGAATGTAGTTATTTTAGATTTTATAGAGTATGTTTCAGAATTTAAGTTACAAGGGAGTGTTTTGCTATGTAGCCTACAGAATAAGCTGTGCATGCATATTTTGACAGTTTGAACATATGAGGGGAGGGAGGGAGGTTGGTTGGGGGTGTTGATGTACCTCCTGTGATACCATCAATAACCCACTCCCACTAGAAATGCACCTGCATTACAGAAATAAACAATCAAAGGACGCAGCAACTTAATTCAGTGCAACCTCTGCAAGAATGGGAACTTGATTCAGATTCTGTGATGGCGATGATTAACTGTTAACTGTTACTTCACCAAAGACATAGGAAGATGGAGCAGGCTGAGATGTATAAAGTAAGTATAGTATAAGTATAGTATAAGTATATATACACTCTTTTGATCTCGTGAGGGAATTTTGGTCTCTGCATTTATCCCAATCTGTGAATTAGTGAAACACACTCAGCACACAGTGAACACACAGTGAGGTGAAGCACACACTAATCCCGGCGCAGTGAGCTGCCTGCAACAACAGCGGCGCTCGGGGAGCAGTGAGGGGTTAGGTGCCTTGCTCAAGGGCACTTCAGCCGTGCCTACAGTCTGAAGCACTAACCAGTAGGCCACGGCTGCCCCCATTACGGCCATAGAACTGTTCAATCTGTCTTTGGTTTTTGGTCATATATTTGGTTCCAATCTTGTATTTTTAAGCTCCTAGCCAGTGCTTTTACTTATAAGCTACAGTGCCATATATCATTATTACTCTATTTCAGTTACACCCTCTTTCCTGTCATAACTTTTTTCTTTTAGAGACTACATTATTTGTCATCACTGCCATAAGCTGTTTTGCTGAAATAAATAATATTTTTATTATACTATTTCTGGGACATCCTGAAGTATTTTGTGAGAGCTTGGTGATAATGACATTTTAATCAATTACAATGTCAAGAACAAATGTCTGCCCATAAACAGCTGGCTACAGCATTTTCCTGCTAAAGTCAAAGTGTGCATCTCACAAGTTTATAACGAAAAGCTCAGATTCAATATTTTGATAGCATCCAAATCAAAACAATGACTAAATTGAGGTAATTTATAACTACTATTGAGGCTTTCATGATCATGGAGAATCAGCTATACTGCCTTGCTATTTTTAGATCTTTAAATTTCAGTGGGGTCAAAAATGACCAAAATCAGTTCAGAACTCACTCAGAATGCTAGTACTGTACCAATTTAGATCTAAAAATAGGACCCATGTTGAAAAGTTCACCTTTAATGACAAGGGTGTTGTCATAAAAATATGAGCTACTAATTATGAAGAAATCAATCAATTAATATTTGTTGAGTGGAAATAATACCAGACATTTTGTTAAATCTATACATAAACATACAAGCAAACAACCAGAAAACCTATTGCTATGAATGGGCTGAAAAATGGTGAAACGGCTTTCTTATGCTAATTTTAGACAATGACAGAAGTTGTAGCTTCATAGTCCTTGAGCCAGCCCCCCTAATTTTTGACAATTGAAACCATTTGAGGGAAATAAGTCTCATAGTGGTTTTTCAGAATGTATACCACCCTAGAATTAGAAAATATGTGATAACATTGCATTTAGCGCTGCACAATTATCACAATCGCAATATGACATTCTGATTGGTGAGCTTCACAATCGGTCAGGGGTGCTGTGCTTCTTGTGCACTGGGCGTGTTCACCGATCAGGGGTGGCACAAATTAAAGACACATTTGGAATAATGAACTGAATCAATTCATTGACATTCAAAATTACAAATAGCAATATCGGTCAGAAAAATTGCATATTTCCCCCAAATCATGCAGCTCTAATTGCATTTAGGGTAGCTTTTTGTGTTTCATCACCCTGTTCGTGTTTATTATGTGTCTATGCACAGATATATTACAGGTGAATTAACTAATAGATATCCCAAAACTAACAACAGGTGAATAGTCTAAAACTCTTAACTAATAGATATCCCCAACACAGCCTGTCACCAAAATGAAAAATTAAAGTTAAATGTTGAAACTGACTGTCCAATGTTAAGGTTTCTCTAATTGAAATATATCTAATAATTTGCATACTTCAGTATATAATAACAACATCCAGGGAGGACTCACACACAGAGGACCAAAAAGTCTTCATACATATCCATATACACACACACACACACACACACACATATATATATATATCCTGGGCTCTACAGACAATCGTGCAAAAAGTGCTGCACCCTTGCCTGTAGATGCCCGTTTGTCTGTAGAGCCCCTTTTGGTGTGCGAGTCTTTCCTGGCTGTAGTGAACTTTTACCTTGACTGCCGCACAAGAAGAACCAAAGGATTAAAAACAAGGCACAGATCAACCCTGTGTACCTTTGATAATTTATATACATAACATTTCAGAAAACTTACAATTAAAAAAAATATCCTTCATCCTATTCATATCCCTGCATATAATTGATATAAACAGGATGATCAAACTACAAAAAGCTAACCAATACAAAGCCATCACTTATTTTCTAACTCTGGTATACCTTGGCAAAAATCACTGAGACTTTTTCTCCTCAAATGGTACCGACCATAGATACAGTCTATGGTACCGACCAACCCCTCTGGCTCAGTCATTAGCGCTTACCCTCTGGGTCCATCTGGAATGGCTTGTATGTGGCGACAGGCGTCCAGCACAGTGGTGCCCGGTTCCAGTAGCAGCTCCATGAATGGGGCTTCTCGAAAGAGCTCCTGAAGCTCCACATCACTCATCTGCTCCAGTGCCTGCAGGTTGCTATGGTACAGAGCGTTGGTGCACCTGCCAAACATACACACAGCCTGGAGTCAAAAACAGCACCAAGGCTATCTGCTGCTGGAAATAAAAACAATCTCCCATATTTTCATCAAGATATTTAAATTGCATCCCCCATGGTTAAGGAAATAGCACTTAAAGGGACACCAGGCAAGCCTGATGCTTTTTCTCTACGAACCCCCCTGCTCGGTCTGAAGCTGTTTTCCTTTTCTTTGCATCTTCCATCAAGGGTTTTCGCTGCTTCTTCGCCGGCTCTGCCATTATACACACGTTTGCAACAATCGCTAGCGTCTCGTTAGCCTGCCTCTGTGCTGTGGATGCAGGATGTAAACTGATCCTGCTTCGGTCGGCGGGTAGGATACACTGAACTTGCAAGCGGGATATTCTTCCTACAGGCAGTAGGGGCGGGTGAGAGTCTCTTCATTCGCCCTGTAATGAGTCATTTAACCATATACAGACTTACGAAGATGAGTAATTAACACAAAAACGTTGCCTGGTGTCCCTTTAAATATGCAACAGGCCTCTGCATTCAGCATGATTCTATACCGTATCCCCTAGCAACAGGTTACAGAGTGGAACAAGTTCCTTCTTTTTCTTACCTGCCCTGTGGACATTTTTGGCAGCACTGCCTTACCTTTTTGCACTCTCCAGGCCGTCTTTGCCATGGACTAGCTTGGTGACCTCTGCAGCCAGACGTTTCTGAGCGGTCCTCTTTCCAGGTTCCTGCAAATGCACCTCCATCACCTTATCCACCTCTGCCAGGGGAAGAAAGGTGAAAAGTCTTAGATACCTGCAAGGCAAAAAAAAAGAGAAACATTTTAGAGTATCTGCTTAACCAATCAGATGAGACATCTGCATGCCTGGAAAAGGTGGCAGTTGAAATACCGTTCCACACTGTTGTCTGGCTGTCTCAGGAAATACTGGTACAGTTCAAAGGGGGATGTTCGGTCCCTGTTCAACCACACTGCATTTCCTGCACTCTTCCCCAGCTTGTCTCCCATAGATGTGGTTATGAGTGGAATAGTCAGTCCATATACATCTGAATTAGTCTTTCTACATGGGGCAAATAGAAAGATATAGACACGACTGTTTAGAAAGCTAGGATACTGTCTGGTCACTTACCACACAGTGTTATTTGAATCAAGACGCAGGTTTTGCAATTATTTCAGTGTGAAACACTCTATGACTTTGTAGTTACTTTTGGATAAACTCATGCCCAGTCATCAAGTTGCCCAATTGGTCTGTTCCTCCAAGTTGAATCTTACAGTTGCATAGCTGGTTCAGATGATAGAAGTCGTAGGCTTGGAAAAGCTGATAAGAGAACTCTGTGAAACTCATCCCTTCCGCACTTTTGAGTCGAGACTGCACGCTGTGTCTACTTAGCATGGTGCCCATTCGAAAGTGTCTGCCTATGTCTGACAAAAACGTAACCACATTCCACCCTTTATACCACTTTGCATTGTTCATGATTGATGTCGTGCCCAGTTTCTTGGGGTCGCTGCAAAAGTATAGTTCATGGTTGGCAAATAATCTGTGCAAGCTCTCCCTTATGCCACTTTCATTGTGTTTAACCACGTCACTAGACAGAGGTTCTCTTTCCGTCGTTTTGCCGCTTGGGTCTCCAATTTGAGCTGTTGCTCCACCGATAAGAGCGACGACATTGTGTCCGGCATTTCTGAAGTGAAGGAGGCCGATAATTGCGAGTAAATTCCCCGCGTGGAGGCTATCTGCTGTGGGGTCAAAGCCACAGTAAACAGTCTGAGACCCCGACTGAAGGAGCAAAGGAAGCTGAACCTGACCGGCACCTTCAGGGAAGCAATCCTTTAAGACGCCGCGTTTGTAAAGTGATGCAAGAAGCCCGTTGTTATAGATTACTGAAAGATGAAAATTAGAACGGTTTAAATAATATTTTTTGAACGGATGACAGCTGAGTTTCCAGACGCGAGGACATCCCCGTGCTATGGGGGTCGCCATCTTGGAATACAAGACGTAAACGTCACTTTTTTTCACCAGTCATTGAAGAAAACAGCGCCCTCTCTTGTTGAAGTGGGATTAATTTGACGACAAAAATGTTCACAAATGGCCAGCCTGGGCATATTCATAATATGGCAGAGAGATATATTTCTACTGCTGTCTATTTTGTGCTCACATGTGTATACATTGTATGCTGCATCTCTGTCTTCTTTCCCTTGTGATACTAGCCTACTGTGTTATTTGTAACACTAGCTTTGGCAACACTGTACCAAACAGTCATGCTAATAAAGCTCCTTTGAATATATTCCAGAGATAACCCATGTTATAGAAAGGTTATAGTCACGTGGTATTTTGAGAATATGTTGAATGTGCCCATAACATCCAGTGACCATAAGTGCAGTTTATTTTTGTGGCCAACAGATGGGGCTAAAAGTAAACATCTGAAATCCCAAGGCCTGTGAATTACAAAGGAACTGAAGTTTTGGACTACATTGGACTAAAGAGATAAGATACCTGCTTGCAAAAACAAAACAGAACAAACAAAAAACACCACCAACATCTGGATCTGGTTGGATCTGATAAAAAGCTTGTTGTACTAACTGGCGTCTTTCGTCAAAAATAATTAGCAATGTCAAGCTGTGACAGTAGGCCCTATATAGGCTACTGTGTAGGCCTGTTCTTCATAAGACCACACAATCAGAAATAAATTTGAAGACAACAACTAGTTAAAACATACTAGCTGGGAAGGAATATGTGAAAAATCATGAAGATTGGGCACTTCTGGATAAGTTTTTGATTTTTGGCAGGGTGTTAGGTATAGGCCTAAGGTTTTCAAAAATCCATGGATACAAGTTGGGGTGGCCCCCCTAGTGGCAGTTATCCATAAAATCCAAAATGGCCCCCGCCGACAGGAGAAAAGGTTATATCTCAGCTTCCTTTAGTCTTAAATTGTTGTATAATGTATTTTCTCTACTTTGTTTGATACAAGGAATCCAATTTTGTTATGTTCTTCTTATTTTAAGTCCATTTCCATGTTAAATCTAGTATCATAGTCATATTTAGCTCATAAACTGTCAATATCTCTGAAAAAGTCACATTGAAATATTACTCAGGTCCCTAGACCCATATTTTACCTCCAATGTATGCTTTTCTTTGTTGATTGGACAGGTCATTATCACTATAGTGTCAAAAATCACATGTTGTGACCAAAAGGACCATTGTTGCGGCCTTAAATAAACACAAATTCAGAACTATGGCACAGTGAAAAGTTACAGTATATTAGGCTTTTCACCATGTTAAGGATCAATATTATATTTTAGTCAAATAACACAAAAAAAAACAATTCATACTTAAACCATAGACTTTCTAATGAGGAGACACAGCACTCAAAAAATCCTCCATAGAAATGCATGAGCTTAGTTTGTAACGGCAATATGGCAGTTGTTCACATAAATCACACCCCATGCAAAATGTTGACATGTGAATACATTGAGCCAATCATGTGCTGTGTTGTGAATACATTGAGCCAATAATGTGGTGTGTTGTGAAGACATCGTGCCAATCATGTGTTGTGATCTCACTGCTGGAGCAAGATTGGTGTCGTGAAGCCTTGCGTGCGCGCATTTCTGCCGAAATGGATGCCCGATGAGTGCCCAAAAAGCGTTGCAATATGGCCGCCGAGTGGAGGGACTTGCCTAAAAGGACTTTGCTTAAACATCATGTATTTATTCAAAGATTTTTGGTTTCACTCTTCATCATTATTAGTACAGCCTCCCTCACACTTGCACAATGTGGTACAGAAAATTCCAGCTCGGTGGCCTTACAGGCAACCACACAGCCACAGTTGAGGAGGAGTGAGCATCCCTTGCTGGCATCTTCCAGATCTGTCCAATATGGCACCCAGACTTTGGTTCTGTCATTCCATTCCCAACCCCACTCACTGGGGTCTGGAATCTCTGGAGTTTTGGAGAGGGATTGCTTCCAGACAAAAGCTGCAGTGTGCAGGGCACGCTTTCCATGCTGGAATAAGGCATGATGGGTCGGGGGGATTGAATCCAACTTGAGGTCCATGGGACTTGAGGCCATGAGTGAAAAGAAGCTTCCGGGTTTCATTGACTGATTCGACATCGCAGTTCTTACTATACATGAGTACAGTTCAGCATTTGAGAACTTGTATGTGCACTGATTCCAGTGTGAGGCTGGTTGAGTCTTGGTGATCAGAATGAGGTTGTCGGTGACTTCTGGGTAAGCTGCCCACGCAATCCATGCAGTTTTTTTGCCAATTCCATACATTGCTGATACAACGTCACATCATGTGAACGCGTAGAAGAGGGGCAGTGCTTGGCATTTTTGAGGTCCCAGTATTTCTGAGATGTGGTGGATTGGAATATCTTTATATGCCTTCCCTGATCCAAATCCAATCCACAGCTCTGAGAGGCCTAACTCCTGGAACAGAACAGGGACTTCCACGGATGAGATGACCATAGCTATCGCTGAAGTTTTATCTGAATATATTTTAGTATATCTGGGGAAGCTAGGAGTCTCTGCAATGTAGCTGGGAGGAATGAAGGACACAGACATCCTCCATGGTCAATTCAAGTTAGTGTTTGGTAGCACTGAATCTTAGTTACTTAACAAGAAGGAATATGCTTTCTTCAGACGTGTAGCCTACCATGAAAACTTTGTGGGGGATTGTCGTTGATGAGGTTCATGTCACATACAAATAGTAAGTTTAAAAACGTTAACGTTAGCTACTTATCTAACTTGTATGTTAAAAGATGGCATTAGAAGAACGTTTCGTTTATCTGATTGGTTGATTTGGACCGACCAACATAGGTGGTGATAGACAGATGGTTTATCCAATCAGCTAACCAGTATTTTCGCCCCATTCCCAAACGTTCTCCAACGGAAAGTTCCCAGATGGATATGCGGAGCAAATGTGAAGCAATCCATCTGGCGGAGTCAGGTTAGTCCCTCTCCAAAACTCCAGAGATTTCAGAATGGAATGGAATGACAGAACCAAAGTCTGGGTGGCATATTGGACAGATCTGGAAGATGCCAGCAAGGGATCCTCACTCCTCCTCAACTGTGGCTGTGTGGTTGCCTGTATGGGCAACTGTAAGTGCCACTGAGCTGGACTTTGCTGTACCACATTGTGCAAGTGTGAGGGAGGCTGTAAAGATGAAGAGTGAAACCAAAAATCTTTGAATAAATACATGATGTTTAAGTATGAATTGTTTTTTTGTGTTATTTGACTAAAATGTAATATTGATCCGTAACATGGTGAAAAGCCTAATATATAACTTTTCACTGTGGCATAGTTCTGAAGTTGTGTTTATTTAAGGCCTCAACAATGGTCCTTTTGGTCACAACATGTGATTTTTGACACTATAGTGATAGTGACCTGTCCAATCAACAAAGAAAAGCATACCTTGGAGGTAAAGATATGGGTCTAGGGACCTGAGTATTTCAATGTGACTTTTTCAGAGATATTGACAGTTTATGAGCTAAATATGACTATGATACTACATGGAAATGGACTTAAAATAAGAAGAACATATCAAAATTGGATTCCTTGTATTAAACAAAGTAGAGAAAATACATTATACAACAATTTAAGACTAAAGGAAGCTGAGATATAACCTTCTCTTTTTTCATGGGGCCATTTTGGATTTTATGGATAACTGCCACTAGGGGGGCCACCCCAACTTGTATCCATGGATTTTTGAAAACCTTAGGTCTATACCTAACACCCTGCCAAAAATCAAAAACTTATCCAGAAGTGCCCAATTTTCATGAATTGCATCCTAGCTATACTTCAAAAAGTGTTGTATAGTGATGATTTATAGAGTATGACAAGAAACACATAGATTTTGGACATTTTATTTTGAAATCCAGTTAAGATCAGATTATTTATGGTTTAAATGACTAGACATTACATTTGCCAAACATTTATTGTATGGTTACAAAACCATTACTATACATGAACATTACACTAATTGTGCAGTAGTTCTAACATGACAGGAGCTAGACAACCAACCAACCTGGGGAAGATAAGAAATAATATTAGGGATCATTCAGGAAAAAATATTGCTTGACTACAAGTCAGCATGAATCCATCAAAGGTAAAATAGTACCTCAATGTGACCTGAGCTAGTACAAACTAGGGAAGACTGGTATATATTCCCTGATAACAATTATAATCCCTTCTAAATTCTTAAAATATAACCTACAATTCTAACTGAAAACTGTCTGCTCCCTGGATTTTGGCTCAACTTATTCAGAGAACTTGACACCCCGCATGACTTTGCATTGGAAAATATGTGGGGATGACACTCACTTAACGTTTATCACTACAGGCTGCGGAGTCAGCATTCCACTGACACATAAATGTTGTAATATTTCTGTTAAGAACAAATGTTCAACATGCGGTCTCAACTGTTTTATTGATCAGAATCCATCCTTGTGCCTTCTTAATGGTAAGGGAGACTGTTAAGGCACCGGCTTTGAATCTCTCACATTAGCTGAAGAGGTTCATTTGTACTGCATTTTCTGGAGTCTTCTGATATTTTCAATAATATGAATGAGTTTCAGTAACGTGCAGCATTGGGGAAAATGATAAATATTTAACTCAGCACTCTTATGTCTTGTTTTAGGGTTCTTCTAGATCAGGACTAGGTTTAGGACAGAAAACAATGTGTTGATCTATGTGATGTGTTGATCTGTGACTGATTTATAAGCGAGCACCCAGAGAGATGAGAACCATCTGGCTTGCCATGGCAGTTATGGTCAGTCCTCTGGAATCTCAGTGGTAACTTTAGGCATGAACCATCCCCTTCATAGCAGTTATGGTCAGTCCTCTGGAATCTCAGTGGTAACTTTAGGCATGAACCATCCCCTTCATAGCATGATCTTTTACCTGAGACCACAGCAGGAACAAAGGCCGCTATGCCCTGTGAGAGGACTTAGATAGCCAAGACAGACCTGTTTGTTTCAGATAACTAAGGAAAATGGTTAACCTGACAAGTCCACTTGGTGGGACTGGCCCCAGGTCAAGTTTTAATGGCAGCTATGGAGGAGTATCTGTTATGTATGTCAAGGCAAGAACCTCCAGGCACAGAGCACATGGCTTAATCCCTCTTCTACAATGTGGAAATCACAAAAGGAATGTCCTCATGCCAATTCAATTCTAAGGTCATACAATCTGTTACAGAGTTAACCATAATTCTATTTACATTGCACTAACATCTCAGATAATCAAAACAAATGATATATTTATATATATTTTTTAGCTTTAGTATAAAAATATGATTCAACTCAATTAACAGCACAATCACAAAATTATGCATAAAGTGACAAAAACAAGACATACTGCAGCTAAATGTTTGTACAGTCATAGACAAAGAAAGAGAAGGGGAAAAGCAAGACAATAAAAGAGGAACATACTGCAGTGCCAGTGGTGCCGTAGCATATCACAGGTTAACGAGGGCAACAGATTATTCATATTTACCTCTATGTACAGGGTTACAAAGCAAGCTCTTCCCATCTATACAAACTGTATGTGAGCGCAGCCAGGTCAGACAATGTACATTCTCCCATTTAAAAAGTGGCATTGTAAGAATTACGGTGAATGTGGTGTTAACAGATGAAATTAATTGACATTGCTGACTAATCGTTTTTTGACTGAATGACTTGAAATAAACACATCTTCAGATCATGTACAACTATACAATTCAACAGCAACATGCACAAAGTAATAATGCCATGGATCATGCCATTATCATACATTATCCTGACTGTTAGCTGGTGCTGGTGGAGGCAGGTGACCTCCATTTTCTCTCAGAGGATAATCAGGTCCAGATATACAGTAACCTGCTTTTGTATGCATACTTTAAAGATGATATCTAAAGCCATTGGTAAAACAGTGATGTTCAGTATACTATCTAGCTTTTAAATGTGCACTCCAGTCAAAATAACATTTTTGACAATGACAGTGCTTAACAGAGCTTTTCTATGGTGTAACACTTGGAGGCAAATTATTCATGAATTTCAAGGAGGTACATTTTTAAAACAAAAGCTCAACAATTCAAACATTTTGCCCTCCTTGTGAAGTGAACTATTGTGATTACAAAATTCCTCAGTTGACCAACACTGTATTCCCAAAGCCTCTACAGTAACCTATCAGTCACACTGGAAAAAAACAAACAAAAAAAAACAACAACTACAGATCCTCCAGGATGACATTTTATGGAATCAGGAGCAAAGCATGGCTGGAGTGCAGCTATTACAGCTTGTCTTAAAGAGACAAGAATCTACTATACATGAGGAGACAACTGAAGATCACAATCTAACCAGTGAGACTTTAAGCAGACAGACAGTGGGACTCAGCATGCTAGACCAGAGGAGGCACTGTGGTTAAGAGAGCGACAGAAAGAGGGGATGGGAGAGAGTGAAAGAAGAGAGGTGGAGTATTAAAGAAGACGAGAGAGAGATAGAGAGAGAGAGATAGAAACAGAGAGAGAGAGAGAGAGAGAGAGAGATAGAAACAGAGAGAGAGAAACAGAGAGAGAGAGAGAGAGAGAGAGAGAGAGAGAGAGAGAGCAAACCTTAACCTGTTTTAATCTTTAAAATAGCATCTGTTTGTATTTCAGCTAGCCCTTTAACACTAAATACACTTTCCCAAGCTGGAGTGTGAAGCATTTGTTTAGTCAGAAGGCATCTGTAAAGTGAGGTATTAATACGCACGGTTGTGTGCTGTGCTTGAGTATCGCATGTACTCAGTGAACCTATGTGCTGTTCAGTCACGTCGGCTGTCAGTCATTTTCATGTGATGTTATGATAGTGCTGCAAACCACCACTCCCTGAACAAGAAAATTATCTTACTCTGGTGAATGTAGCCCCAGAGAATCGGCCATATGCGTACCCATTTTGTGGTGACTACAGTGAAATGCAAGTTTTCTCGTGGATAGGATCATTACTCTGGCTTTCTTGTGTAGAAGGGATCATAACCTTTATTCTTTAGCATTACTTCTGTATAAATTGTTCTGACATGAATTGTTCAAACAAACACTCAGATTTGAGAAGGTGACCGTGCCAATCACAGTCATAACCCCTAAAAAACACATTTGGTGCAGTACGGCATGGCACATTTAGGCTTGGTTAAGCCATGCCGTTGGAGTATCGGCAGTAGAGTCACAGGCGAGGGGAAAATCCCCTACTCAGGAACCTGAGTTGAGCTTACACGGGTGAAAAGCATGCCTCCAACGTGCCATGTTTCCATATGGCTTCAATGCCAGGGGGACAAAGTCACAGGACGTGACCGAGTCAGATTAGGACGCGCTGGAGTTCAATCAGACACAACAGCAATATTTCATGAAAGCCAGCCTGTCAACATGCCTTGAGCACAGTGGGGTTGTTTGTGCACTTACACCACACTCCCTACAGGCTTCACAGAGCAGTGAAATTAATAACACAGAGCTGTCCACGCCAGAACACATCTAATGCAGTGAGTGACACAATTATTTCATTAGTTAACAGCAAATTAAGAGCATAAAATCTATAATTTAATTAATAAAATCTCTGGGTTATTGTCCACGTTCATACTCTCAATTCATTAAAATCAGACTATGTGTTTATGATACTAATTATATCATCATAAACATACTGCAGGTTAATAATAATATAGATTTGACAATGGTATCAGTGAATAGCCAAATGAGTGAAGGATGTGGCGAGTAGCCCATTCAGACTGTAAGAAAAGTCTTGAAATCAGGGACTAATATTGTGGTGGTATGTATAAGATGTCCTTCTGCCTGCTAGGGACAAAGTCCAGGCAAAGGCTTGCAGTGTTAAAAGGAGTGTCTAGGGACTTTATCTCAACACTGCGCCCTTGACCTCAAACCAGGTTTTAAAGCAAAGAATGGTGGCACGCAACACAAAGACACTCAAACAGGCAAATAACGCTTGCAGAGAAAAAGCACAGGGCATTGATTGATGGCTGAACCAGTTTCACTCATGACCTTGACTGATATTAATAACAGACTAACAGACAGTGGTGGCTTTAACAGTACATGGCTTGGTGTTACATTTCGCTAAGCGATTCAGTGGTTGAACGGTGTGGAAGTCAGTTGCTGGTTATCAAATCGCTCCCAGAGACTGTGGGGAGCAAAGTGCCTGGCCCTGAGTATTTATTATTACACACAGTCAGTTGCATTGCATTGGATGGCAGCGCTCTATGCTGAAGTCACTTGGGTGTCACTGCTGTAAATCTAAAGGTGTCATTCTGACCATTGACGTGCGGCTCTTTAGTAATACACAATGTAGGAGATACAGCTGGTCATGGAGGAGCACGTCAGCAGTTCTAGCTCACACACACTCTCTAGTGGCTCCATTAATGTCAAAACCATAGAATTTGAGTTAGCCAAGGGATAGTGCTTCTGAGAGCAAAACCATAGAATTTGAGTTAGCCAAGGGATAGTGCTTCTGAGAGTATGAAGGTCAAGGCTCTGCACTGAGTCCTCATTGCCGACATCAATCAACCCCCTCACACCCCAAAACCCGCCCACCTGTCCAGTGGCTCTCGTGGCTGCTGTTGCTGTGACCTTGGCCTTCCCCTTCAGGCGCCCGTGAGTTTGCCGTCGCCGCGACCCTAAAATACCCAAGATCCTCTGGAGTTGCGTCAAGGAGCGGCTGACGTGGATGGGGTCAGGGGTCAGTGTTCATGTCTGCACCCCCCAGGGTCACCCAGAGTGGGCTCTTTGTCTCCTCTGCAGTGTTTCAGTTGGGAACCACTTGCACACACATATACACACAAACACACACACACACACATTCTCTCTCTCACACACACACACACACACACACATGCTTGGAGTATCACAGCGCAAGCCTGCTAAAGAGGATGACATGGGGGTGTTGGGGGTCCTCCTCCTCAGTACATGTCCCTGTAGATCTCCTGCAGGAGGGGGTGCAGCGACATGTCCTCCGTCTTCTTCATCTCCTGCACCAGCTGCGCGTGCTCCGTCACCAGCTGCCTCAGGTCGGCCAGCTTCTGCAGCAGCCTGGGAAAGAGGAAGGCGTCGTCCGGGTGGTTGGCCAGCAGGTGGAGTCGTAGCACGTGGACGATGCCCTCCTGCATGCGCTCGATGTGCGCAACGTTCACCAGGCCCGGCCGGTCTGGAGGGGGAAGGGGGGGGGGGGGTATTAGAATGTGTTGACATAACACACTTTACCTTGTGTTCCCAGGTCATGCTTCTGAATTCAAACAATGTCAGTGGCTTTTCACCCGTGGTGGTTCTGTGTAGCCAATTATACAGTATGTGTGCGCTTGCTTGCACTGTGGTCAATTTCTCCTCTAGATATTTGGTCAGATAATGGCAGCCACTAACAGGTCACTGATTTCATCATTGGTGAAATTGGCTTATTTGTGTTTCATTAATCAATCAGCAATTTCATTTGTGTGCCTGCCTGCAATATCTAAAGAAACATCTAAAGAAATTGGCACTCATACAGAACTCTGCGGCTAGACTTTTAACTAAGACTAAGAAGAGAGAACACATCACCCCTGTGTTGGCTGAACTGCACTGGCTCCCTATTTCCTATAGAATTGATTTTAAGGTTATGTTAATTACTTACAAAGCTCTGAATAGCATAGCACCTTCATATATATCTGAGCTTTTAATATCTTATCAACCACAAAGGAAACTTAGATCATCCAATTCTAATCTTTTAATCGCAAATACCCAAAGTGCTCCACAAACAAAGATGGAGAAGCTGCTTATCCATTATGCCCCCAAACTATGGAACACCCTGCCTCTGTACATAACAGTAAATATTTTAAAAAAGATCTGAAAACATACCTGTACAGGAAACTTTTAGTTAACTCATCTTATCCTGTAGACTACATTTTCAGATCATCTGCTACTATTGAGGGTTTAGCCTGCCAGAAGCAGATGGCTCCCCTATTAAGTCAGGTTCTGCTCAAGGTTTCTTCCTGGAATATGGGAGTTTTCCTTGCCACAGTTGCCATATGGCGTGCTTGTGGGGGTAAGAGGGTTAAGGCTGCCAGTCTTATGACGCCATTTTCTATATTTTTGATATGTTCTGAATAACATAAACAGCAAAGAAAAGTGATTTTGACTGACTGACTATTATTTTGTGTGCCTAAAGCACTTTGAGCTGCATTCTGTGTATGAAAGGTGCTATACAAATAAAGCTTTATTATTATTATTATTATTATTATAATATGGCCATATTTTCTCTCTCTCTCTCTCTCTTTCTCCCCCTCTCCCTCTCCCTCCCCTCACCTCCGCAGCAGATGATGGCGGCCACAAACAGGGCCAGGTCACTGTCGTCCAGCTCCAGCGCGTTGAACTTCATGGCGAACTGGAACTTGGGCTCCATCATGTCGCTGAAGGGCCGGCGCAGGCTCTTGAGGAACTCGCGCGTGATGAAGCCGCTGCCGTAGGCCACCAGCAGCCCGTCCTTGTTCATGCACGAGGCCAGCATGGCGAAGAGCGCCTCGTACACGCCGTACTTGAGCAGTGTCACCTGGTCGTTCAGGTCCAGGCCCGAGAAGCCCGGCACGCACTTGGCGAACTCGGTCAGCTCAGTGACCGTCTCCACGGAGGTGCACTGGCAGCAGTGGAAGATGCGCACCTCGGCCTCTTTGTGCTGGAGACTGCCCGCGGCCGAGCCCACCATCTTGGCCACCAGCGTCTTCTCAGCTAGCTGCAGCGTCTCCATGTCATGGATGACAAAGGGCTAGAGGGAGGAAACAAACGCCAGTTATGGCTTTGACTGACTTTGAGATCTACACTGACAATCATCTGTGTTGCATATAGATAGATAGATAGATAGATAGATAGATAGATACTTTATTGATCCCCAAGGGGAAATTCAAGGTCTCAGTAGCATATAGATGCATGATAGCTTTGGAAAGGTATTATGCTGAAATGCATGCCATTTGAGTACAGTAGACCAGTGCATGCTTACAATTACAACTGTCATTGTCTTACACTGACAATTTGACCCTTTCTATGAATGTCTGTGTGCAACAGCAAACACATGAGAATATATGAAAAAACATATTGCTAATTATGAAGATGTTTAACAGGGCAAGGCAGTGAGGTGATAGTGTGCGATGTTTACTGTGTGCAAACAAAACCAATCTAATCTAATCAGCAATGTGCTTTTAGCTGTGGGCCCATGACTTGCAGAAAACCTGACACTCCATTGAGCAAGTTGTATAACTACACCAATGTATATTTATCTTAACACTTGCTAAACTGCCACGGGAAATAGTGCTCCCGTTTTGTTCCACATGTGTCAATGAGATGGTAGAGAGGGCAAAGCCGAGGGGCAACACAGGCGTCATGGCTAGCACCTGCTGCTGTTTGTCTAGACAGGCCCAGAGTGACTCATTGTGGCTAGGGAACAGAGGTATTATTCACAGATAAACAACAGCCAAGCTATAGGCTAGCACTAGATAACTGAGATTCAACAGTCAGAGTGGGAAATAATCAGAGCCGGGACTCTGTCAGTTCAGACAGAGATTCATCTGCCTGCTAGCCTCGTCGCTGGTGCAAAGTAGAAATGAATGAGAGGTCTGTTTTCCCTTATGGGGATAAGGACTAATGTATGTCAAAAGGAAGAGGCTTCCCTGACTATCTGCCAAGGATTATTTATAGGTTACTCAGTAAGTAGCACTGTAAGTCCACCCTGTTCATGTTACATAGTCTGTAGAGTAATTACTGGCTTTACAGAGTGAGTGCCTCTTGATGATAAAGTCTGTTTATGTGTTTAACCTCTCTTAAGGTTAAACAATGGCTTACAAAGTTAGACTGAGCAGATGCTGAGGGGTCCAGAACTATGTTGTAAGGTTAGAAGACCCACGCATTCAGACTCTTAGAACCATACAGTAATCTCTAGTATGAACCACGCGTTCAGACTCTTAGAACCATACAGTAATCTCTAGTATGATCTCCAATATGAAATGAACCGAATGGATGAATGTCATACTGTAAAGAAAGTCTGAATACAGCTGTCCAGCACATTACCTAAAATGTGCAATATACCAGGACAGAAGCCGCCCGCTTGAAAACGGGGCTTCCCAACAGCTGTGCCTGACTCCAGGGAGCCGTGGCTAACCGCTGGAAGTGAACAGTCAGTGACTGCAACAATCGCTCCAGTATTGCACACATAAGACACTGTGAAGTCCGGTCAGCACTGACCCCTCCCCTTCAACTTCACATTCCTTCCACACCCCATAAAAGAATGGGTTCCACCTCGATACACCTCTCACATGTGGTACTCTATGTGGTGACTAGGAGATAAGATTTCAAATGATCGACTGTAAAAAAATAATGTGATACGTCAACGCCTAACTTTGTGTGCGGTCTTCAACAATGTTTTAATGTAAGATCGCATCAGACTCATCACCATTGCAATGGATGAGGACTGATTGTTGTGAGTGACTGATTTGAGGTTTGGGCGTATAGCTCACACAGTCCTATATTGGATATGGTACAATTAGTACAATTCCAACCCTATTGGGTGCTAAACATGTTAAGATTACAACTATTGAAAATGAAGCAAACCCATTCTTAGGCCAACTGATGTGGGTTTTTTTGTCCATAACACACACAACACACACACACACACACACACACACACACACACACACACACACACATCCCCAACTCCCCTTACCGGTGTGCTGGTCTTGCCCGTGAGAATGGTTCTTGCTTTGGACTTGTTCATGTTGAAGTTCTTCAGGTAGGCCTCGTAGATCTGCTTAGCCAGCGTCTTCTGGTCAGCCACCCGCGGATCCCCCACATCCCGGTCCCCCGTCAGAATCTCCGCTTTCAGCTTCAGCTTCTCCGACTGGGGCATCCGGCCGAAACGGATAGCTGTCAGGAGGAGTGCAGGTCAGCAAAATAAGCACATCCCTTCTAAAGTAACCATTCACTGAAAGCTGATTTGTTATTCACTTTTAATGACTGCAACTTACAGCACAATATATCTACATACACATAGTCTAGGAAATGTCATGAATCCCCACCTCCCCCAATAATATACAGTACAAATGTCCGGCACTTGACACATTCTCTCTCTCTCTCTCTGCTTTTTTTGGAGACTGGCTGAGGAAAAAAAGGAAGTGTTGTGACCCCGCGTTGACCAGACAGATCAGCAGACAGGCCGACGCAATCGACTCTATTTCAGCTGAGCCTCTGGCGCGGTGAGGAAAGGAGGGGATGGCATGGGACGCTGAGCTGGCAGAGTCAGCACTGTTGAGACACTGGGATGTTCAAATCCCTCTTAAGGAACTCCGGGAGGCAGCGATTGGCCAGGCGCAGCTACAGCAGGGGCCTCGTCTGTTTGAACAGATTGCGGACACCCAGGGGGACAGGCTGAGTCAGATTACAAGTTGGAGGGGCCTTCAAAAGCGGACCCTCTATAGAGTCCCACTTCAAGGGAACGGATGCAGGATCTGTAAGGATTCTGGACAACCGTGGTTAAGAATCCCCCCTTTTTACAGGCCTCAGACATTTTACATTTAACTTGAAGCATGACACATCATGAAAGAGCTTTTAAGAAAAGTTAGTGTTCTTAAAAAGCACATGCTCTACTGATCCTGGATCAGAGCTGGGTGCATTAGGGAGAGTAAGGAGAGTGAGGAGAGTGTTATAACTGATGAGTGAGGAGAGTGAGGAGAGTGTTATAACTGATGAGTGACAGCAGGTTATAACTGATGAGCACGTCTCTCTTCTGCTCAGAGTGTTATAACTGATGAGTGACAGCAGGTTACTCCCAGAGCACGTCTCTCTTCTGCTCACCAACCCCAGCATCCATACAGCACACACACACACACACACACACACACACACACACACACACACACACACACACACACACATTGATTATAGGACAAACACTGATAAACACTGACCTAAATCTTTCCTTGTGTATAAACATGGACAGGACTGTATGCTGAAAGCCAAAGGGAACAACAGTTTTCATGACTGAGAGGCAAAGCAGGCTACAATTCTCCAAGCTCTGGCAGCTCCAACACAAGCTATCCTCTTGAGAAAGCAACATTGTACATTTAGCGGCTCAAGCGCCTAAAGATGCCACGAGGAGACGCTCCCATCCAGCTCAGCCTAAGCACATTTCCTGAGCCAAATCTGAGAGGATGAGAGCCTTGAGCCGAGGCCTGGCGCAGGGTCAGTCGAGCGGCTGCCTCCTTGACCCTGCGGCGTCTGCTAGAGCCCGGCAGACAGTGTACAGGAGAGAGGAGTCGGGTTTGGTAGGAGGCGCAAGAGAAAGGGAGGATGGTGGGGCACTGAGAGTCTGAATGCTTTCAGGAAATGCCTTTAGAAGAAGCATGGAGAACAAGAGGAAATGCTGGCCTTTAGAAGAAGCATGGAGAACAAGAGGAAATGTGTCTGAAATGTGTGTAGGGGATGATGACTATGGAAATTCCCCTTGGGGATCAATAAGTATCTATCTATCTATCGATCTATCTTTTTGAAGTTCTTCTTCGAGATCGTCGGACGTGGTGGAGCAGCAGTAACGGTTTGATTCCCGCCGCTGTGAGTCCGTGTCGCTTTGGATAACTTTAACATCGGACTGATTCATAGCCACGACAGTGTGGTCAAAACGTCCAATCTCTTCCCTCCTCCACATCTGTAGACACCCTGCCGTAGCCATGGAAACAGAAGCAGTGCACATGTCATAAGTCATTGACCTGGCCTGGCCACACTAAGTGTTTACTCACAGAGGGCACAGACATACACAGCCCCGTGTCAGACAGAAAGATGTTGACCACAACCCATTTATGGATCGCTTCTCTGGGATAAACCAACACGCAGTGTAAACAAATGCGGTAATTTACACATTGCCCCTTTCCACTGGCCTTCGGGTCGAACATTTTTAAACGATGGCGTGATCTGACCAGCACCATCCACCTGAGACCTTTACCCCGACACGCCGTGAAAACTAGAACGGTAACTGTGGGTCAACGGCTACAATCCTCTTAATCGATCGCCCACAGCTGGATAACCTGATATAATGTGTTCTGAATCTACACATGCTATTTCAAGTCACTTGACTAGAGAGCTTTTCCAAGCAAACAACAACAAAATAAACATCAAGCTTGAGTGGTGGGAAAATTCCAAGTGTGCTTAAATCCCGCGCTTTGGATGAACATCAATTTGGGATTTGGGAATTAAATCTGACATGTCTGTAAATTCCAGCATGAGCTGGCTGGTATCGTTTGTACGGCCAATACTATAGCAAGCTGCTCAGGCTCACGTTCATGGCAGACTGTGTAGCTGGCGATAAAGCACCATTCCCAGCTAGCCTACTCTCTGCTACTCATGTTTCACGCATGGCTCTTTCACAACACCAACTCTGCAGGTGTCATTCACTCAAAAGACTGCAGTTGCCCCTCAGAGGTGCTGAAATATAGCATCTGGACAGGACATGCTATTGAGTGACAAGTGCTCCTCCTCGGTTAGCCCAGGCCATTGCACGCAACACTTAAGTTAGGTTTGTGTGTGTGAGGGGGGCGCTGTGGCTCAACATGCTACAGCGCTCGTGCCATGTACTGTACGGGTCCAAGTGCCCACGGGGACCCAGGTTTGAATCCGACCCGAGTCATATCCCGATCCCAGCCCATCTCACCCACTCCTTCCTGTCTATCTTCACTGTCCTACCCAAATAAAGACAAAAAGCCCAAAAATATACTTAAAACTTTTGTGTGTGTGTGTGTGTGTGTGTGTGTGTGTAGTGTGTTGCGCGGTCGAATTGAACAGATCTTACCATTGTGGGACATGCCCACGGACAGGCACTTCTGGAAGCGGCAGTATTGGCACTTGTTTCGGTTCTTCTTCTGGATCTTGCAGTGCCGCTCACACTTTTCGTACTCCAGCTTGAGGCGAATGGTTCTCCTGAAGAAACCCTGTGGGCGGCAGCGGAAGAGCTCACGTGATTGGTCAGCTTCGTACGACGGAGTATTAGGGCCCCACATGAAGGAAGAAATATTTTTGCCATGACGAGATTAAACTCGCCATGTCGACATTAAACTCGACATTTCGAGAATAAAGTTGAAATGTAATGTTGACTTTAATCTCGACGACACGTAAATAAAGACACGTCGAGATTAAAGTCGACATTACATTTCAACTTTATTCTCGAAATGTCGAGTTTAATGTCGACATGCTGACTTTAAAGTCAACATGTCGAGTTTAATCTCGCCATGGCAAAAATATTTTTTTTCTTCATGTGTGGCCCTAATACTCTGTCGTAGCTTCGCTTCAACAACACAGCTCCCTTGGGCATTCCATACCGGAAGCCCAGTAGTAAGCATGTTTACTCTTTCATGCTATACTGTTAGTTATCTCAGCCTCCAGCGTGTTCCACTGATCAGAACGCCCCCGTGTTTGTGCTGCTCATATAAGCTGGGGCTGTTATTTGTGGTATTCATGCCATTACCCAAGATCAATGGGTATTTAGTGGAAACAACTTCCGTTGAGACTAGACAGGGCATAATGGAACCACTGTCTGCAAGCATGTGGTTTCACACCAAAAGGTATACAAAGACAACTAATAGCATATGGCATGAGATGCATTAATGTATGTTTGGCTATAAATCACCCATGATGCTAATACACAGTTTAATACTCTATACAACCTAGTCCATCATATGTCTCTATACCACCTCGTCCAATATGCACCACATAGCTGGCTGCTGTGCCTATAGAGCGGCACTAGAACATACAGTGGAAGCTGTGAGCAGTTAAGGGTGAGCTGATGTGTCCTGACATGTTCTTAGCTGTCAGAGGGAAGAGGAGAAAACACCCCCCGCCTCCGACACTCATGGCTCTCTCACTCTGCTCTTATATAGACGATGATTCCCAGCCAATGTCAAAGACAGCCAGTTTAGTGCGGGATAAACAGCGAGTCAACTTCCTTTAAATCAATAAGATGCTGGCGCAGGCATCCTGTGTCAGGTGACAAACGACACAGGGCGAGGAGGGGCGGGGGGGGCTGTGTGGGGGGGGTGGTTGGACTAGCGTTCGGAGACGACCCCTTTAACAGCAGAGAGCACACAAGTCCACCCAAGCAGGGAGCCCATCCAAGTCTGCTATCAATCCAGTTGTGCAAGTCTGGCGTAAAGGAACGGCGTGTCACCACCCGGAGCTGGCTGCCAGCTGTGTGGACACGATGAGGGGCAGGCTGGCCAGAGCAGCGTTGCTTAAGAAGCTATTAGGCCCCACACACACACACACATCCCCTGACATTCCCCCCTGTGGCCCTGCAGGCATGTGGACACAGCTCTGGGTCTGTGCGTGAAGGGTTCAAACGAGAGCATTAAGCTTGTGTTTGTGTGTGTGTGTGTGTGTGTGTGTGTGTGTGTGTGTGTGTGTGTGTGTTGTGTGTGTGTTGTGTGTGTGTGTGTGTTGTGTGTGTGTGTGTGTGTGTGTGTGTGAAAGAGAGAGAGGAGGGGAGATGCTTAGGGGTCTATTTGCAGCTGAGAGCCATGCTTCTGGCCGTGTCCACTGCTACAGGTCAGTGTGAGGACAGGACAGGGTCATGCTCTGCCACTCAGGCCACAGGACAGCTGGACCCGAGCGCACGTGTGGAAATGCACTTCTCGTTGCCTTCCCAACATAGCTTCCATCAAGATCCATAATTCAACAGGAAGAAGCAGCTGTATGTGCTTTTAAGTGTTATGACCCACAATGTATGTGTGCTATTCAGCACGTATTTGGAAGAGTTCAAGACCCAATTTTCTGTGACCATCACCCACCCACCCCAATACCTGGCTAAAAACTTTCAAGCAACTTATTTCTTTGTCTCGTGAAAAATGGATTTCGACTGGAATTAATAGAACATGGGTAAACAATTTATGACGAAACCAGGGTACAAAAAAAAAAGCACTCAGACTCAACTGACACTGATTGACAGTCAAGACCTTTAGAGAAGTCTGAGAAAAAGGCCTAACCCATTCATAAATGTGAAGCTCGAATGCCTCCAGCCTGCTCTGCTGGTTGTTTGTGAAGGCCTCCGTGAGAGAAATAATGGAGCGATGAGTCTGGGGGTCGTGACCTTCCCCTCAGGCACAGCTGAGGCGGGGCCTATGAGAACTTCCCGACGGTGTGTGGAGTTCATCAGGTCTGCTTTCTCAGCAGTACCTGCAGGCCTCTCGCTGGCCTGGCCTTGGACTTCTAAAAGCAAACGCTATCGCACATCGGTTCTGACTAGCCAGACGTATGCCATCCCTGCTCAGTACTGGGTGAAAAAGAGGTCAGGAACAATCCAACCTGGCAACAAAAGGCCAATGTGGCGAGGCCGGCACCCAAAACCACCTTAAAGTGGGATTCTGGTTAGTGACGCAGAGAGGCAAAGCAAAACGCAGAGAGGCAAAGCAAAACGCAGAGAGGCAACGCAAAACGCAGAGAGGCAAAGCAAAACGCAGAGAGGCAACGCAAAACGCCTCAGAAAAGGATGCAGAGGGAACAGAGAGGCAGCATGTCCTGTGCAGCCGGTCCTGTGCAGCCGGTCCTGTGTAGCCGGTCCTGTGCAGCCGGTCCTGATGTAGCCGGTCCTGTGTAGTCCTGTGCAGGTCCTGTGCAGAGAGGAAGGGGTCCTGTGTAGCGGTCCTGTGCAGCGGTCCTGTGTAGCAGGTCCAGCAATACCTCACCACAGGAAGGGTGACTTGATTATCCCAACCGGTCCTGTGCAGCAATACCTCACCACAGAGAGAGGAAGGGGTCCTGTGTAAAGGAGCAGGTCCCTGTTAGCTGGTCCTGTGCAGCAGCCTCTATCAGCAATACCTCACCACAGAGAGAGGAAGGGACTGACTTTATTTCACTCTCAGGTAAAGGAGCAGTTATCCCAACATTAGCCGGTCCTGTGTAGCTCCTCTATCAGCAATACCTCACCACAGAGAGAGGAAGGGACTGACTTTATTTCACTCTCAGGTAAAGGAGCAGTTATCCCAACATTAGCCGGTCCTGTGTAGCAGCCTCTATCAGCAATACCTCACCACAGAGAGAGGAAGGGACTGACTTTATTTCACCCTCAGGTAAAGGAGCAGTTATCCCAACATTGCAGACATTAAGCCTCATTGCCTGCAAACTATACACATGTAAGAAATGCTCAGATCTGGTCTCACATATGGTCCCTTAGTGCGCAAAACAGTTCAGAAAACGGCTTTGAAATCAACAAAACAAACATCTCAAGCAGACCCCAGTGTGCACCAAAAGCTCTCAAGTGGAAGAACCCTCAACCAATAGCTGTCTGTTCAGTCCAGCAGTAAAAAAGTATTAAAGTGGAATAGTTATCCTAACCCCACATGCATTAAACATCACGGATGCTGGACAAGGTAATATCCACACTTGGGCTAAACTAAGGGGGGATTATTTCCCCCAAAGTCAAAGTCAAAGTCAAAGTCAGCTTTATTGTCAATTTCTTCACATGTTCCAGACATACAAAGAGATCGAAATTACGTTTCTCACTATCCCACGGTGAAGACAAGACATATTTTGCCAATTTAGGTCCACAGACAAACATAACATTCAAGTAAACAAAAAAGTAAGTAAATAAGTAAATAAGAGGGCACATATAATAATGAAAAAATAAGAGCAGCAAAATTTGGTTGAAATTGTGCATAGACAGTCAATAAAATAGTAGTGCAAAGTCAGGCCAATAAAAGGCTTGGGTAGTTCTGTTTGACCTAAGTAAGAAAGAAAGTGGCATAGTGGTGCAAGTTATGTAAGAGCAGCAGAAGTGTTGTGTTTTCAGGACAACAACACCAAGTTGTAAAGTGTACAAGTGTGCAAGTGTGCAAGTGGAGTAGTGCAGGCGGCCATTTTGGGTCCAATGTCCAGGATGTTATGTAGCTGAGGGTGGAGGGGAGAGGAGGAGAGAGTTCAGCATCCTTACAGCTTGGTGTATGAAGCTGTTGGTGAGTCTGGTAGTGGGGAGCACAGGCTTCTGTACCTCTTCCCAGAGGGCAGTAGATCAAACAGATTGTGAGCGGGTGACTTGCATCACTCACAATTTTGGTCGCCTTGGGGGTGAGGTGGGTGGTGTAAATGTCCTTCAGGGAGGGGAGTGGAAGCACCAATAATCCTTCCAGCTGTGTTCACTATGCGCTGCAGGGCTTTCCTGTTGTATTCAGTGCAGCTTCCGCCCCACACAGCGATACAGCGATACAGCGCCCACCCCCGTCACTGCTGTTTTTTCCACATTATTTTGTTGTGAACTATAGTATGGTCCATTTATGTGATTAGATCAGGTGAACCGTAGGCAATGACCCTCTTGTTGCCCAGCTGAGTTTGGAAAACATCTTTCAAATCAACAAAACAAACCAAACTACAGCCCAAGCAGACTCCAGTCCACACCAAAATCTCTAGTGTCAAAGTACCCACAAGCGGTCGGTTTATTCCAGAGGCATCCGTGACTGCATCTCTGCTGTTCTGATTCCCATGTGGGAGTATAACTGTTGTACCACACAGGGATCCCCTCGCTCACCTTACAGCCCTCACAGGCGTGGACGCCGTAGTGGTATCCCGAGGCGCGGTCGGCACACACGCGACACTCCAGGTTCAGCGAGGTCGAGGAGAACTCCTCTTGCCCGGGGACCGTTCCATACACACCTGAGGATGGACTGGACGCCGGCGTCAGGGCGTCTATACGGGACACAGACAGAGAGAGAGAGAAGGCGAGAGACATAGAGAGACAGAGATGGAGAAGTAGAGAGAGAGAAAGAAATAGTGAAAGAGAAAGAAAGACAAAACAGGAAGACAAATTTTAATTTATGTGCACAGTGTAGTAAAATATCACTCACACAAAACAGCACCTGGGCCCTGTGTGTTCAACAGAAGGCTGATTAGCTGTTGTGACTGCCAAGTCTTGCCGTTGTCAGGCAGAGGAGTACGAGTGGAAACTCACTGATGGCAGAACAGTCAGGCCTCTGCTGAGTGCATGCACACCTTGTGTTCCAGTCAAGCTCTATTAATACACTTTGCAACAGCATACCTGACCCACCAACACAGCTCTTTATGGAATAATCAAACACAAGTCTGGACCGTTAATGGGACCATCAATTGCAACTTGTATATTTGTAATTGAGATATGTTTTGTGTACCGTACATTTAGTTTTGGCATCTTCAAATTCCTTTTAATGGCTGCCCGACTACAGGTTTGCCTTTCTGTGTTCTTCTGGGTTGGACCAAAAGATGCTGCAAAGCTATGCTGTTGTTGGTGTTTGTAAAATGTTGCATGTCTTTACGGAGTCACTAGATGTGGTAGCATTTGTGGTAGATCTACAGAGACAGTAAGAAATGGTAAACAGTAAAATCATATCTCAACAGCTTTCCCTAAAACCAGTCTACCAAATCTTTTCCGGGAATCACAACTCTATTCACTATGGCATATGCTATCCTGTTGCAGAATAACACCTCAAAACCTTGACTTCGGTTTGAAGAATGACACAGACATCAGCAAAGCAAAACTTCTGTCATGTCATTAATGGTTGTTTTTTTCTAATTGACTGAAAAACATTGGAAAAACATCTCAATCCAAATTTCCTTGAGGCAAAAAAAAAGACTGTCTCCTAGCATAACACAGATAACATCTGACTGAGGAATCTCCGCATCTTAGGACCTAAAAGGTCTGGGTCAATTGCTAACCCCCTAACAAGCTCACCAAGGACAATCAGCAAGCAGAAGAAGACTTATGTTCGGGTTTTAGACATAATCCTTAGAATAGACTAAAACGTTTTTTTGTGTGTGTTAGAACTTCCACAATTTGCCCCTACACTTGGACTCACTTATCCGGTACACTTTCATTGAGCTATTATGGGATTACTCTGATCAGCTAATGATTTGCATATAACAAAAACCTCTACGTATGTGGTTCAATGGGTCTTGATCATAAATAACTTACACATTGAATTCAAGAAATACTTTGCTTTTACTTGAGTTGTGTCTCAGTTATCCAGTTAACATAACTGTAGCTCCGCAAATTGCCACTTTACCAGCACAATTACCAAACAGGTGACATAATGTACCCAAATGGACACCATTCAAACTCATGTGTCAAAGCTTCCAGTTCTTTCTGGAAAGTTGCATTATTCATTATACTAGCCACGTCTTAAGATGTGTCAGAAGTGCTCTCATACAAGACACACAAGAAGCTCACAAATCATCATGTCTATTGAGTGTTGTCATTTTACAAACATTTGAAAATGTTTGTGACATACTGGCAGCCACACGACGCAAGATAAAGGGCACTGCAGAGAGTTTGTGGTTTTCATGTGTTCAGTTGTTACAATGATCAACCTCATTGTAGTGGTAGGTTGAACTTGGAGAAGGTTGCGAAAGTTTGACATGTTCTCATTTCCTACAGTTCACAAAGACTCTTTTTCACACGGAAGATTCAGCAACCTCAATCACAACACAGGAAGTTGTAACCTACATACATCCTCTACCTCTGTTAAGCCTTTATAAAGGGTGCTCATGGTTTAATTACAGACAGTATAACAGTAAAACAGACTGATTATGGGAATGACTTCTTATTATTAAGTTATTATATGCATATTATCATAACTTATTATCATGACTTTCTAGAGAAAGAGAGAGAGAGAAAGAAAGAGAGAGAGAGAAGTGTGGTGTGTGTGTGTGTGTGTGTGTGTGTGTGTGTGTGTGTTTGGGCCGACTGAAGAAGGCACATACCCAGCATGGTGGAGCTCTCAGAGCCGGAGCCCAGACTGGAAGACTGGTACTCGGGCACGTCGAAGGAGCTGAGGGCGTCATCATCAATGGACTGGGAGATGTCCTGCAGGTCCTCTATGCTGCCGATGAAGTCCCCACACAGTGGGCTGCCCAGCACCGACTCCTCCAGGGGAGACGGGGGGCAGTAGTGGCTCTCCATGTCTACCATTATGGCGGACAGGGCCAGCGACTGACTCACTCATCAGACTACGAGAGAGAGAGAGAGAGAGAGAGAGAGAGAGAGAGAGAGAGAGAGAGAGAGAGAGAAGAGAGAGAGAGAGAGATAAGTGTACACAGAAAACGAGAAAAAGCCTATGAAACAAAAAGACCAGGCACAGCTGATTATTGGTAATTCATAGAAAAAAACAATTCTGTCCCCAAACAACTTCTTGATTAATCAGCAATATCAACAAAGTGGAACTGTTCCATCAAAGCTGTTTCACATCACTATAAGATAAACAGAAGGACAGCAGTCAGCAAAACTCCCACTGTGATTATGGAGCTGATAGAGGAAATGTTTTATTATCACTCTGAATTATTACTCCATTAAGACACGATAGCTGCAATCACACTTCAGTGACTGCCAGCACAACATGATGTGACCACTCCAAATGTATCGAGTTGCATTGAAGAGAATGCTCTGCCTTTACTTTACTAGCCCACAAGACCTAGGCCTACTGTATTCATAGACCCCTCCCCACTGCAGATACAGACGAGCAATCACACACACACACACACACACACACACACACACACACACACACACACACACACACACACACACACACACACACACGCTTGATGTGCAACACTGAGGTCCGCTAATTAATGTCATAATTGCCAGTGATCCTCGGCGTAATAACGCAACAGTGGGTCACAAGGCCAGCGCAAAGCTCCAGCTCAGCACATAGCCTACACCATCATGTCACAACACTGCACTGCATTCTACATACCAGAGCAAGTAACACGATCCCCAGGCACCAGCCAGAAGGGGACGCAACGCAACACCCGCCCGCACCCCATCGTCTTCAACGGCCAAAACTGGGGCCAGCTGTAACCCTGCGCTCTTGACGGGAGGACTGCACTCTCTAGAAGGGGGGACAAAAACAAGGAAGAGTGCGGGGAGTTGACATTGACACACCATGCTCGCTGATTATCATGTGCTTTTCAAATGATTCGCTGAACACCATTCTCTTCTGGCCGTTGGCTGATAGTACTGCCATAGTACGAGCATTCGAGCTGATGGAATGTCCAAAGTTAAATATTTATTCCACAAAGGACATGAATCATGAGAGTGATATGGCGTCTGAGTTATGAGGAACGCCCCTCAATCAGACTCTCCTGAAAGACACGTCTGGAATGCAATGAGTGGCAAACCTTTTTTCCAATCGCTAATATCTTTAGCACACACACACAAAGCTCTCTTGCCCTGAGTGTAAACAGTCTCCACACATACAGTGTGGAGGAGGCCAAATCTTCAGAAGCCTTCAGAAGCCAGTGACTGATTCATAGGATGACCACTGATTGTGACCAAAATATAACGGTATATAATAATGGAATGGAATATAATAATGTCTCTCTGGACAAGTGGACCGATTATTGATATTATCAGAAAATAGAAAAGAAAAAAGCATGAGTGTCAGACAGAATGATACAATGATAGAGTGATAGAAGGATAGATAGATGTAGGCCTACAGATAGTGAGTGAGACAGAGAACGAGAGAGCGAGGGTATGGGGCCTCCCAGAGAAACAGCCGAGCTTTGTCCTGACAAAAACATACAAACACACACACACACCCACACATACCCACATAGCAACACACACCAGGACGCACAAGGTCACCCAGCAAGCCAGCGGAGCTCCTAGTAGGGGGAAGGGCTGAGTGGGGGCAGGGACTCGAGGGACGGACTTCGGCGGCATGCTGTGGCAGGCTCGAGCACACAGCCCACGATTAGACGGCTGGGATTAGACCACAGGCACAAGCTGCAATCCAGGACACACCAAAGCCTTCTGCATGCTCGCCAGCCAGCAGACACAATGCAAGGGGATATCTGCCGCAAAATCAGCAAAACCACTCAAACGCCACCACTGCTTAAAGATCACAATCTTTGGGGTTTTTCACGACCAAAGACGTCATTTGGCTTCTGCTCTGGCTGCCAGGGAAAGTGCTACAAAGTAGTGAGCTCCAAGGATAGTCTGTCCTCATTGGAGAGGGCGGTAAAGGTGGGGGGGGGGGTTCATTCATTCAGGCTCCGTGAGTCTCCACACACAGAGGACAACAGGGCTCTTGCATCAGCACATAAAGCAGTCAGCGGGCCCAGTGATGAACAGCCTCCTATGGCCTGAGCCTAAACGTGACTTAAGAGTGAAGTGGCCCCCTCCTGAGACCGATCAAAACCCCAACGACACCCCCCAAACGTCCCACCACCATGCCGACACAACGCGGCGTGACACTGCAGAGCTTACGCTGGCCCCCCCTGCATACCACCACCGAGAACACTAACAGCCAAGTAACAAGAATAAACACACCAGGGCAAAGTGACCCAAGTGGCACACCACCTACCTTCAGAAAGGAGCCAGAAGCCTTGTGTAATTCCTTACGTAAACACAGCCTACTTTCTGCCATATTTAACATGACATACTCACCAGGGCTTATTTTCTTAAGCATTGAACATGGATTCTACAGAACAGCTTTTCAGCGGAAAAGCACGGGCTGAATGGGTGGTGACATGCTCAAAGCTACATTTGGAAGAATACCATATAGTTAAACATAATCTCTTCTAACCACCCATATTTCATCTGTAGGTACAACTCCTTTCTTTTTGCTAACTGTGGATTACATGCTCCTTGCCAGCACCTGTTGACTACAAAACAGCTTTCTTGGAACCCCCAACAAGTGGGATCAAGTTAGGATCACTAGTCTCATCACTACCTGCAGTGACATTTCCAATCGCATTTGCAGCGCCACACTAATGACCGTATCTCTGACCACTCCGTAAGCCCTTCGGAGAAGCACCGCTCTGGTCGTCCAGCGTGGTCCTCCCGATCGAGCCCACCCCCACTGCGGCGTGGTTCACTGAGTCTCTGTGGCCTCGGGGAGGGGTGAGGGGGTCGGTCGGAGTCTGGGTTAATCTTTAACAGCTCTGTCACGGTGTGGTGGGGGGACAACTCGGGGCCCCAGTGGCTCCCAGACGAGTGAGCCGAGAGTGGGCCGTCCCCCGCAGAGGAGGGGACAAGGTGGGCCGGCCGGACGACACAGCCCACACCTGCCTCGAGTTTCACCTGCCAGGCTTTCACAGCTGATGTCCAAAACACCTGTGGTGTGCGCGTGTGTGTGTGTTTTTATGGTGTGGTGCATCACACGCTATGCTCCAAAAGCAAAGAACAAACTGAGAACCACACATAAACAAACACAATCACATTCGCCCACTAATCAAACATCAGGGCTGCTCTTATCACAGTGCAGCCGTAGGGGCGACAAAAAACACATCTGGCTGCCACCCAATCTACACCACTTACATCCCTGGCATGGGCTAGTGTATCGATACCACACACGGTCACTCACTACCCTCACGCAGCAACTGATGGAGTGGCAGTAGCCCCTGGTTTAGCCTACTTGTCGGTGCACGGTTTAGCGGCTACATCTTCTAGCATGTGAAAAAAAAAATCTAAATCTTTCGCTTTGTACAATGATTCACATCACTTGGAAACAAACAAATCCACGAGCCATGTTTAAATTGACCACTTGATTTGATGAGGGCTTCACAACTGATTACTCTTTTATTTAGCTGACTCATTGAGCGTGTACAGGACATTAGACATGTGTGTACAGGACATTAGACATGCAGTAACTGTATTATGTAACAGGCACCATCTGAGTTCCACTGTATAGAGGACTTTAAATACTCCACACGCTCAGGGTTGAGTGCTGATATCGTATCACAACAACTACAACAACTAAAGGCAGCTGAGGTTCATGGACAGTGTCAACACACAAAACTACTGTATACCTTAAGAACACTCGACTTGCACATTAGAATATTTCTGAGCAGTTCATCTGGATGATTGACAGCCTGGAGGAGGACATTCCCATCTCAGTGATGTAATGATGTGTGGTACATCTCATGATATGTGATCTATGTGTCTATCTTTGGGCTCCACAGAACATCTGCGAAGTAGGAATATTGAAACTGCTGTCCGCATTCTCCATTAGGCTACTGTCTTCACACTGCTGCTGTTACTACTGGACGTTCACAGGCATACGCGGTCCTAGAGGAAGTAGCAATAGGCCTCCACACTGCTGACTTTGCACAAACTCAAATGAAACAATAAAATGAGGGGGGAAAGCAACTGAAACGCATATTTCAGCAGCATATCTGTCACTTGAGCCCTGCGTGACTTGAAATGCAACACTACATTAAGGAACAGGCAGCTCAGAGCAGTGTGCCTCCAAACTCAGTTTCACAACACTGCCCTTAGGGCTCCACTATTGCAGTTGATGATCTGACAGATGAGTGTTTCACAACACAAGTAATTAAACCTGGACTAAAATGCAATACGCATATGAGAGACACACACACGCATGCGCACGCACAAACGCGCACATGTTAGGCTCTTATGCAGTCTTCAACAGTAATCAACAGTAAGCATATTTTGACTTCCCAGACAAGTATATTAAGTGGTGGACCATATGTCAGTTATCATCATTAACGTCAAGAACCATGATGTGATTTTTGTGTACTGTTACTACACCCCTAACACACACACACACTGAATGGACCTGATCTCACCTCTCCCTGACCTTCCCTGTTGCCGGCAAAATAACAAATTAGCCCTCGTAACAACCTGCCAGAGCTGTTTACAATTGAACCAAAGACAGTCAGTCACTAAGCTGCTCTGTCTCTATCGGTCTCACCCACGATCACGTCCATATCCACACAAACACACAAACACACACACACACACACAAAAGACATGCACCTAATCTCAAGCGCTGTGCTTGTCTCAGACTGTGTCATTTGGGTTCTTTCATTTCTTGTACGTTTCTGCCCTACACACTGTGACTATCTCAGCCTCCTTTACGTCTATCTAAAACTAAGCGGACTGACCTGCCACTGACCATGACACCTGTGTCTCAACTAAGCGGCAACATTCTAATCTGAACAATGAAGCCTACCCGGAAGTTCGAAAAACTGCAATACATCTAAAATCCGCTAGGGACTGGTCCCAAAAGCGAGCAAATGTCCATAGACTCCAATGTTAAAATGTCCGTTTTCACAGCGTAAAAACATGTTTTTAAAGCCTGGTCCCATAGACTTTTATTGTACTTTTCGATAGTTTCCCAGTGCCTGACAACTGTGAGGGGGGTGAATTTTTTTTCTAACTCATTAGTTTAGATCACATTTAGATATAACATATATGAATAATTAAGGGCGTGGTCGGCTTGATTGACGGCTGACGTCGAGGCATACAGCAGCAGGTTGCCAGCTGAGTGGAAAGTGGAAACCCTGAAACTTTGACGTCTCAGCCATGATTCTACACAAAGTTACCACATCCTTTCTGAACATCTTTATTCAAAAAGCTGACATACAATTGTTTGCTAAGCTATTAATTGAAGCCTACTAACCGACACTTTCAGAAGACTTCGTTCCAGTTTTTTCAGGTAACGTTAAGTGATATTACTACTCCACTACTATTTCACGTAGCAGCTAGCACTAGATCAAAGATCCTTGATTACTAGCTCCGCTTTAACCCTCTCTGACTAGATGTTAGCATTATTATGATGCCACGGCAAGAGTTTGTGACTATAGGTTTAGGTTTTTTTTTTTTTTTTTTTTTTTTTCGCGATGCCCAAATTTCCGTCAATGATTCCCGGGACACTGAAAGACCGGGTACACTTAAACTTGGTGGACATGTAACCCCACATGGATAGCATGGAACCATCGCTTTTTGTTTTGATCTGTAGCCCCCGCTGAATTGGACCCCCTAAAAGGAGGGTAGGGCAGACACAGTTTTCTGTGAATATCTCAAAACCGTAGGGTTTAGGAGGACCATTTTTTTTTTTGTATGTTGATCTCAAGGGGCCATGTCAACCCATTCCATAACCACTCATTTCATGTATAGCCACCTAGTTAAACACAAAAAAAGTAAAAATGAGGTGGTGTAATTGAAGGTATCTGTAACCTATAATCCTAACATAGTCAAAACTGCACGAAATTGGAAGTGTAGGATCATTATGACACCCTCTGTATGCACGCCAAGTTTTGTGGAATTCCGTTCATGGGGGGGCCACACAATAAATTAATTTATGTTACTATACACCAACTGGCCTGTAGGTGGCCGGAGACAGTTTTCTGTGAATATCTCGAGAACCGTAGGGCCTAGAGGTCCACCTTTTTTTTGTATGTTGGTCTTAAGGGGCATGTCAACCCATCCCATTACCACTTATTTCATGTATAAGCGCCACCTAGTAAAAAATTAAAAAGCAAAAAAATGAGGTGTTTTCATCTCAATATCTCTGGCTGACAAGGTCAAAACTGCACGAAATTTAAAGTGTAGGATCATTATGACACCCTCTGAATGCATGCCAAGTTTTGTGTACTTTCGTTCATGGGGGGCCTTACAATAAAATAATTTATGTGTACATTTAGTGACGTACACCAACAAGGATTCCGGGACACTGAAAGACCGGGTACACAAAACTTGGTGGGCATGTACCCCACATGGATAGCATGGAACCGTCATTTTAGTTTTCATCTGCAGCCCCCGCTGGACTGGACCCCGAAAGGAGGGTAGGGCAGACACAGTTCTCTGTGAATCTTTTATGGTATGTTGGTCTCAAGGGCCCACATCAACCTGGCTCATAATCACTCATTTGCAATATTATTTGCCCCCTATCTTCAGTTGGGGGTTCATAACTGCCAAATTTTAGTAGAATTTCATCCATGGGAATTTCATCCAGGGGCTAAAAATTTGGTTATGTGTACATTTAGTGACTGTACACTCATTGGCCTGTAAATGGCGGTGCACACATATAAACATGCACACACACAGGCACCCACATACTATCGGTATTAGAACGGCCGATACATAATTACAAATTCAATAGGATCAAAAGAAAGCCAAAATATTCATCATCATCATCATGGCTGCATTTTCAGTATTGGCGATAAGTAGTCGTTTGTCCACTAGATGGCGATCGTTGCAGTGAGACGTAATTTTTTTTGGAAGTTAAAAGTGGGTTGAAAAAATAATGGACACTTCCTACAAGGACTGTAATTTACGCATGGCGAACATCTAATAAGGACAGGACGATGTTCACATGAAGTGTAAGTGAGGATGAAGTGAGGATGTTTATCGGACATGCTTGGTTTTTACTGCAGGTACGTTAATCTTGTAATATCAATAAGGACCTAGGTAATGTTACGTTAGCGTTGGTTGAGTGATGGAGGCCCATTTGATTGATTGCATTTGTAGAAAACTATAAATGCGGTTATACCAAGCAAATTGATAGCAGCACTGTTTGTATCTTTTCGACTGTCATTTATTGCACGTGCTACAAAATCATTCTGTGCAATGGAAGATTTACCAACGTTACACCGGTCTGATACAGTTTTGCCTATACATCGTGAGACTGAGGCGCCTGTTTATTTTGTTTTAAGTGCATGCAGGGTGTGAGAGGGGAATCGATGTGCTTTGATTCCAGCTTGGTAGTTGTAGTCTGTGAAATTAAAAAGCACGTGTGTGTGAAGTATCCAAACAATGACACCTTCATTTCATTATGGCTGCTTTAGCAACACACCTTAAGCTACTGTGTAGTGGGTCCCATTTAGAAGTGGCTACTTCATTCGGCTTTCCTTGACTCATGGAACTGCGTGAATGTTATTACAACTTTTCGCCCACGATATGGCAGTTTAAGTCCGCTTTGATACTGTAAGTTAAGTAAGCCATTGGTTTCCAAAGGAGATTTTATTGTGTCGCCAGCATAGCCTATTGACAATTTATGTTGTAAATAGGCCTACCTTATAATCCTACCTGTAGCTTAGGGAAGCTAACAGCTTTCTATTAGGATCTAGTTTGTTAGTTACAGTTTTGTCATAACTCCCTAATGCATTTTTTGCATTTAGAATAGCCAGAGCGTGTATATCTCAATCTGAAAATTAAACAATATCGGGTGCCTATGGACTAGGCTGGGTGAACCCAGCCTGATCTGCCCGCTATTTATTTTTTGATTTCTTAAAAGATTGAGCTTGGTCTGATGAAAGCCAGACTAGCCATGGACCTCAGTTACACAATGCAAGGGAACATGAATCAGCCTATATTTGCACGAACAATAACGGACAAAAGCTCTTCAACTTTGGCCCGTTAAAATGTGTATGAACAGTCTAGCGACGCATTTCATCAAGGCCCATTTGGACATGTCAGTTATTTGCACCACTGGTTAGATGTAAAACAGCATTTCGTTTCAGACTACTGTTACTTAATTTGTGCATTAACAATAACGTTTCAGACTACTGTTACTTAATTTGTGCATTGACAAAGTATTACATGAACTAAAGATGACTAAAATCTTATGTAGAAGAAGAAACATTCACAAAAAATCCATCCATCCAAAAATGACCTTTGTTTTTGATAGCTGTTGAAAACGTCATGGAACTGACAGAGATGTTTTTGTTTATAAATACATAAAAAATAAATAAATAAATAAATAAATAACATTATGCTGATACCTTTTGCTTTTCCCAAATACAATGTAGCCTACAGGTGTAAGTGACCTTTCATCAATCCAGTTGCAATGGATGAACTGTGATGAACTGCCCTACTTGTGATTGTTTAGAGATTTTAAAGGTTTTATAACAATGCTACATCTTCTTTGGCTATTCTACAATCTATTCACCTTTTCAGCACAAGTAGGCTACTTTCTGTGCAGCCGCACACACACACTCAGGCATGCCAAACAAGCATACACAAAAGTTTCAAGAGTGGGGAATGGAGTAAAAGATGGAGACAAATTGAAGTGTGATTTATTTTCGCGGAATGGATGTACAGGGCTGAGCGGCGGTCATATTTTGTACCGCTATGCGGTACATCTAGTTTAGCATAGAGTGGGCACTAACGTTAGGCTACGTTAGCGTCAAATCGCCTCAAATAAGTTAATGTCGAAAATGATGACCGAATGGCAGAAGCACACACATACATTTAGTTAACTTGTTTAGTGAAAACCATTGTGCTCCCGTTATGAGTTAGCTTAACAGAACAGACAGCTATAAAGTTAACGTTAGTTCACACATACTGGGGCAACAAAGCATGTTCTCGTTTAAAAACCCTTTGTAAATACGCTCTGTGGAAATGCTTAGTCCAATTTATACAGTCTTTGGGTTGTCACGTTTAAGATAAAAAAAAAAAAAACGGTTTGTTCATATGATAACTTCAGCCGAAGCATTAAAAGGCTTGTTGTCTGAGGCAAAATTGTGAACCGCTATTAACCATTGACCGTATACTTTGAACATGGAGCTGTGAGAACAAGCGATAGCTAGTCACCATAACTGGTGTTAGTTATAACTGACGTTTGAAACTCTTATTGATGGCATTTATTTGTTAAACACAAATTTGAACGAACACTTCTTGTCTATGCAATGTTTCCCTGTAGGTAATCCAGACAGGCTGGGTGCTGGAGAGGGCTCTGGACTCCTAACTTCAATTCTCGTCTGTGCAGTCGACACTCAGAAGCATCACTTCAGCACTGATTCCATGGTACTTTGACATTTTTCATTTTTCAATTGGAGCAACCTACTGGTTGTATATTCCAGACATCGTTACCATATACTGAACAAACATGAATGCATTTCAGACATTTAGAGTGGCCTTTTATTGTGAGCAGTCCAGGGCACATCTGTGCAATAACTATCAAAATAATTATCATTAGCATCTTTTGATAAGTCACACACGGAAAGTAGTTGTATTATGCCTTCAAATCAGCAGGTTTTGGTTGGATACAGATTGCATAATTAAACAATATGGCACCAGTGGCTGGCTACTGTTTGACTGGACCTTGGCCTAACTGTTAATAACTACCTCAATAGGGTGTAGATATGAGCTTACACTGTTTCACTGAAAACACAAAAATACAAGAAATAGTTATTCTACATTACTTTAAATACACCACATTTGTTTTTTCTTATTGCCCGCATAAACAGGGCATGTGTAATAGTTGAATATGCGTGTCCTGTCCCCATTCAGCTAAGTGTTCTGTGAGTTTGTTGTTCATTATAAGTATTGGGAGTGAGTCTGCAAATCTTACTTCGTTGTTGTCATAAATTGCCTCCACAGTCTATGATTGCCACATAAAACTATATTTTTTTAGCTTAATTTGTGAGTTGTGTGTTCAAGGATGTGACATACCAATATTTCTGTTTTCAGATCTGGAACATTTTGAAATCCTACCAGATGGAGCACAAGTCATTGAGCAGTGGCAGTTTCTGACTTCAAGGACTTTGTTCACCAGCAGACTCCTTGATGATTACCTGTATTTACAGCATTTGCATCTGTCTGTCTTTAAAGTGATCTAATATGTATTGACTATGTACTAGCTTAGTACATATTAGTTTTTGTTATTTTAGTTTCACAAATTCAGTGGTTACCTGTAATGCTCAAGATATACAAGTAAAAAATCACCTTTACTTCTGCATCTGGGTCTTCAATTCAACCTACTGACTGAAGCTGACGGATTTGTATACCGGTAAATGTTTTTGAAAGCACAGGCAAATTGGTTTGGCATGAGTTTTAATGTAATTCACAGTTCAGAAAAGTTCCATAAACATTTCCAAGTGCAAGTTCAGTGCCATCAACAGTAAGTTTGCTTTCTGATATTTAAAGAACAGAAATGGGTTTGGCATAAGTAAAGGGTAGGTGTAACAGTCCATCAATAGACATAAAGTGAAATGTACTGTATAGTCTCAATGGGTTCAATATCACCACACCCCAGCCAAACCACTTCACCTGGACCTCTAGGCCCAGGTTAGAGCCCATGGACCTCCTTTCCACCTCCTCCCCATGGTGAACTGCCAAAATAGAAAGCAGTAGGGGTTAAGTCATTGAGAGACCTCAGACCCATTAGACCAGCCTCAGACGAGTCCAGGAAGTGACGTCAATTCCGGAAATAAGTACATAATTTACTTTACTCTTTATGCAGAATACAGCTGGAAAAAACGTGTTTTCTTTTACAGTTCATGGAAAAAAGTCACATTGGGTAGAAGCTTTTTATTATTATTCGTAATTCACATTTATTTATTAAATAATCGATCGTGACTGACTGTCCACGAGATCTGCCAGAGTCAGCTGGAAGGAGCTCGTGATTCACGCATAGGGACTCACGGCAGATACTGCGCGAAATTTTGGTTTATGGCTATCGTTTAGGTGTCCTTCCTATTCATTAACATGAACATGATGACTGACTAATAAATGACTATGATGTTTAATAAACCATTGTAGGCATACAAGTTATCATTATATCACATCACATAGCCTAGTTTTCTGTAGGCTAGGCTACTGTGTGACATGCTTTAGGCTACAGGATATAAATCATCAATAGGCTATCAACACGTTTGCAGGATCACTGTTGCAGAAATCACATACAAGAAGGCATCCTCTTGATTGTTTGTACATTTTTGCACATTCCAACATAAGGAAGCAGCATGAGGAAACTTGTCGTTTTTCTGCCTTATTTTCTAACTAATTTTACGAGTCTGCAGTATCATGGGTATGTAGCCACTTACTTCGTTACCACCATGTCTACATTACTGTTCTAAATGTCCTAGTTGTTCGTAGATAAATGTGATTTAATATAAACAGCACACGCCACATTCATAGCCTAGGCTACTGTCAATCCATCAAAACATCGCTGAAATGTTGTGCTCCGATGCTTTCGTTCTTATCCAGAGAATACGGTTATTTTGCTTCTGTGCGACGCTTTCACCCGCTCTGGCTGTATGCTTATTACGTCACTTTAGCATTGATTTCGGAAAAAAGTTTATTACGCAGTCTGTAAGTCAGTTACGAGGTTATGACGCCAATCACACAATGTTGTATTACTCCGGAAATAGAAAAAGTTCATATAAAGGCTTAAAACGCTTCAGCTGTAACTGTTATTTGGTCAAAGTGCCAAAAATTGAATTTCAAAAACCTATTTGGCCTCAGTGATAGTTTGCTCTCGAACGTTAAGCCCCCCTGCCCCTTGGGCCTATATGCCTTTGCATCTTAAATTTTGATGAGCTTTTCTGTTGTTTAGACATGACAATTTTTGTAATACTCCATTGTACTTCATTTCAGCAACTTTTCAAAACCTTGGAGTGAGATTTGGTGGGGCCAACCCAAATTTTGCTGCGGAACCAGCTCATTCAGCATTATACCGTACAGTAAAAAAAACATACATCAGTGGTTCTCAGGTGTAGGGACCAGGCATGGACGGATTATGAACTTTCGGGCCCCTGGGCCCACATGTATTAAGGGCTCCCCACTAATTGTCGCATATGTGGAAGGGGGGGTTGGGGGTCCTCCCCCAGAATTTTTTCATTTGTTTGATGTGATTTCCTGTATTCTGGTGCATTTTGGGGATGGCCAATACTAAATTCAATCAAATTCATAGCCTACATCCTGATGTGTTGATATTGAGGCAATGATTCCATGCAAAGGCTTGGGCTTCAGGGCCCCTGACACCTTGGGCCCCTGGGTCTGGGCCGGAAGGCCCGTGCAGTAATCCATCCCTGGGACCAGGGTCCCAGAGTTAAATTAACATTGGTATCTAAGGGATCTAGCCTACTAGTAGGACCATGGGCGTCGGAGGCATTCTGAAAGTGGGTGGGACATTTTAGCAGGGGGTATGGGGTCCTCCCCAGGAAAAAATTTTTTGGACTAGATGCAATTTCCTGAATTCTGGTACATTTAACAGGTTATTTAGATACTTCTATATAACAAAATAAAGCCAGCCTACGAAATTAATAAAAAAATCATGCATAATTTAAAAATAACTCAATATATAGGCTACTTGGCTATTCAATAAGGTTTCCATTATAGCACCATGACCTTCAATGAACGCATGAAAGGTTTGTTTGAAATCCCAACACTCTTTCAACTACATGGAACGTAATAGTGATCATCAAATACCTCCCCAAATTTCAGTGCCCATCAGTCCCAACATTTAACAATATAATCAAACAGTCCAAAAGTAAATTAAATATCAAACTAAACCGAAAATGTCATGCTTTTGAAGGCCTACCAGTATGCCGCTCCAAGAAACGCATGTCTCAAAATAAAACTTGCATAAGAAATAAAGGGCTGTCTCGAATACAATCCTGCCCCTAAAGGCCTGTACTTTGTCTTAAGACCCTGGCCATAATTTGAGGATTTACAGTATCTAAGTAGACAAACTGGCTTCAGATATCCAACAGTGAATAGAGATTGTGCAGTCTTAGCTGTGGTTAGTGACGTGATGCTGTTAATGGGGAGTTTTACCTAGCCTAGCGTAAACCTATAGGTTATTATTTATTTGGCGTACCTATAAGGCTTTTTACCTTATCAAAAGTGAGGGGGACGACTGATCTCTTCAACACTTCAGCGGGGATTTGGCGCTTGTCACTGTGTGTGTGACAGAAGTGGAATGGGAGAATGTGTGTAACAAAAAAAAAAGTTTATGAGCGATTTACACGCAAATGGGAGAATCCAATGAAAATGACAATGAAGCACTAAACAGATGCTGAAAAAACAGCACTGGTATTTTTCACACGGCAAAAGTGGGGGTGTCCAAACTAACAATTTTAAAAAAAGTGGGTGGGTGTTTTGTAAGAATTTAAGAAAGTTTGTATATTTTAACTTTTAAATGCATCAATCAGGTGCACTTTCAAAATAAATTCAGAGGTCAGACTTGCTTATTTTTTATGGAAATATTTGTGCTATAGCCTAAGCTATTTTGCACTTCAGAATTATAACCATGCACACACAGGTGGAATAGTTATGGTGATATTGCAATAAGTTCACAACCACAACAAAAAACATATGCTACATTTCACAGTTCAGAAATGTTCAAAAATGTCTGTACATTTCAGCACTCCATGAAATTATGCAGAAGTGGTCACCTGTGTTATTCAGCTAGTTTATTTAAGATAATATATTGGTCATTGTAATAGCCATAGCCTATAGCCTACATGCTATTCCTTTTTCAGGATGTACCCATATCTGCATGATGTGAATGTTTGCATATGGCTTATGTCAGGCTTTATATCAATATTTGTGTCTCATTATTTGATTCTTCATATTTTTGCATTAATGTCACTAGGAAGCATGCCAATATAAATATATTTATTTATCTGTAATGGGATTGGCTGGAACCTGACAATATAAGAACCATGATAGTGGGATAATCTATGGCTGAGCAATTTACAAAAAATTATGTAGGCCTACTGACAAATAGTTTACATTAGAATACATTATAATTTCGCTCCAATGAGGCTATGTAGAAATGTGTTGCAATTTCAAAACCGGATTACTCAGGAACCACTTATTGCACAGAGGCATGCTTTATATCCTCGTATTCGGTACGTTTGATGTTTATTGTGATATTGGGTTTGCCACGTGTTGTGTGAAGGGTTAGTGAAATATTAAACCGAGAGTAATGGGTGTGCACTGTGTGCAAAATGCAAATATGATTAGCCTAAATTGCACGTCGGTTCAATGTTAATTTTCTCATGAACCATTTATCACAGCAACTTGGCGCTAACATCATTGGAAAGCTTAGATTCCGCATGTGTGACCTGATGTGTGATATCATATGTATAGGTTTAGTTTAGTTGAACCTCATCTGCCAGGTATTTGACCTCCCAGGTTGACACTTCAGCGTGAAAAATACTCAATAATACTCAAAGCATACCTAAAGCCGGGGAAATGCGGGGGGAATGCGCCTGGGACGGCTTCTGAAGTAGCATTGCAAATGAGAGAAAATTGAGAAAAGTCCACAGACAGGGGGTGCTCTTGAACCCTCTCACCGTCTCTGAAAGCATAATCGTGGCTCAACAGGTAGATCTATAGATAGGCTAAACTCATTTTTCAGGCATCTGCGTGAGAAATCGGGGGAGTGTGGCGTGTGAGTGTGTGAAACTAATCAAATGCGTGTGTCTCACGGCCAATGCGTGAGAGTTGGCAGCTATGTTCACTGAGTATCGCCAATATGGCTGCGCGTGCTGGGTTACCATAGTTACCGGCCAGAACGTGACGTCGGTGCAAACCCCTAATTAAGTAAGTATAAGTGTAAGTATATATACTTTTTTGATCCCGTGAGGGAAATTTGGTCTCTGCATTTAACCCAATCGGTGAATTAGTGAAACACAAACAGCACACAGTGAACACACAGTGAGGTGAAGCACACACTAATCCCGGCGCAGTGAGCTGCCTGCTTCAACGGCAGCGCTCGGGGAGCAGTGAGGGGTTAGGTACCTTGCTCAAGGGCACATCCAGAGTGCTAACCAGTGGGCCACGGCTGCCCCCAAAAAAGTGATTGCAGCGTGTCTAAACAACAGAAAAGCTCATTAAAATGCGTCTAAGATGCAAAGGCATATAGGGCAGGACTTGGACCACAAGAAAAGGCGCGATATTTTGAAATTCTGACATTATTGGCCCTTCTCCCTGGTTTTTTAATAACTTTTGGAAGTCGATACCTACACCAGATGTTTTTCTCAGTATGACCTATTGGTACAACCTAAAACACTGCAATAATTAACCATTTTCCTTGACGATGTTAGGGATACGAGGAGCCTCTCGCTCCTGCGGGAAGGCAGGGCTTGACATCAAGCCCAGCCCACATCCAAGTCAGCCATGTTTTTTTGTATTACGTCACACAGTTTAAAATTGCTGGCGGTGAGAGGGAGGCAGTCAGCAGAGAGAGCCAGGACTCGCAACAAGACTGAGCGAGCTGATAGTGCTACATTCTACAAACCAGCAACTTACTGCAAAACACGTTTTATTGTGTAATTCAACACGTAAACTGTGGATTCAAACCAGTGCAACAACTCGCAACAGCACCAACGTTTCCATAAGAATGCCGTTGTCACACTACTCGTTCGTCAGATAGGAACTAGCTAGCTGGCTAGCTAGCAAAGTTAACCATCCAGATGGCAAGAGGCTGGCGGCGGCCAGTGCCTAATATTTTCTAATGAGGCGAGTATCTCCAATATGGCAATGTCCAGATCTGATGACACGCCGTGCAAACCCCTAATAGCGATTTCAAAATGTGATCTTATGAGTTAATCAAAAATAATTAATGATGTACAAGTTAACTAATACCCTACTACGATTTTGTTATCAATTCACAACACACGTTGACAGAATACAGCGAGCTGGCTGATGTTATCGTAAATTAATTAACGTTAAAATGATGGTTGCCACTGAGGATATGAGATGGGTAACGTTCACAAAACAATAAAGGCAAAGATACATTTTTGTCAGTATGAGTTGCTGAACCTGTAACGCTAAACTGCTAAATTACTCTACGTTATTCCGTAACTTCAGCAAGGGAGGGATAGCTAACGTTAGTTTATTTTACCTAGAAGCTAGAATCTGCAAACTCAACTCTTCATTCTCAACTTTTCAACTGTTCACCCGAATACCTTTCAGCATACAAAATTAAAAAGTGTCTGAACATGGCATTAAGAAATATACATAAACTTCATGTTAGCAGATCAAACTTACCAGCAAATTATGTTACAGCAACGTCTGTGCCAGTCCATCTTGTAGGCCTAACGTTACAGATAGCTTAGCTGAGGCTGCTCGGCTGACGACGAGGCGGGTTCACTGGCTTGCCCAGTCTCATACAGAGCCCCGCCCCTTTACCCATATATGGATTGGCCAGGAGGTGGGCGGGGTTAGGATTTCCCAAAGGTTTTCCAAGATGGCGCTGCCCATACCCCCCATAAACGGCTTTATAACCGTTCTTCAGAAAATCTATGGGTGACGTCACAGACGCTTTGTCCATATTTTTTACAGTCTATGGTCTCAACTCATCGCTGCGGAGCGCTTCTGTGGCCAGCTCCCAGCTGCTGATTTCTAAAGGGGTCATCAAGATCCAACATTAGACGAGCATTTCAACACTCTGTGGTTGTGTCCTGGCTGACGGTGCGTTTGGGGAAAGCGATGGAGTGGTGGAGACTTTTGAGGACTTTTATTGCTTCACCTCTTGAAACCCCGCCAAGTTTTCTGCACATGCAACTTCATGACTCGCAGCGGAGCTGCAATGTACAGTAAGGCTCGGCAGCCAAGCCCCACAGACGACTGGCAATACCGTCCTATTCCAAACCCCAACCCATTCCTTTGGATCAGCAGGGTCAGCTGATTCAGGGCGTGCGTCCTAAAACATTTGTCCCCCATCGATGGAATCCGTGGGGCATCCGACAGACTCCGCTTCCCCACCAAAGACGTGCAGCTCTGCACCCCTCACTCCCACAGCTGCCCCTATTCTCAGCCGAGACAGACAGCTCTGGCATCAGACATCACAGCCAGGGGGGCAAAGATGGACAGGAGGGCAGCCAACGTCCTCGGCCCTGGACCGCTGCCAGTCCTTTGCAGCGGCTAAAAGATCACCTCAGCTGCTGCTGGGCCCACACTGACATTACGCTCTCACCACGAGGGACGGACAACGGGCGGTGGGGGTTACTCGCATGTTGACAAACTACGCTTCGGAACCCACTGGTGCCAACCGCATTGCTTAATTCTGTTTGTTTCGTTGAGTTCTGTTGCACAGAGAAAGTCACATCAAATGAAGACTTTGAATCAAGGTTCAAATCTATAGCGCCATTCACATTGGATAAGACAACTCTGTTGCAATACCATACTAATGCAGTTCACTTGTAACCTGACTCTCGCCAACGTGAATTTCGTTCTACCTCCACTCATCCATCTGGGATCGATCCATTGGAGTGGTGTTTCAGAAAGCTGGGCCTTATCAAACCTTATCAAAAATCCTTGCATTTGATTGGATAAGCCACTTGTCCGTCATCTACTGACATTGTCATCTACTTCAACCACTCACATCGAAGCCAACCCGTGACGCTGAGAACAGTCTCACAGTCGCTTCTACACTACGTCACATCTATGAAACTCCCGCCCTGCGTCCTGATTGGCTCTACCATACAATCTCGTGCTGAAATCACTCTTAACGGAAGCGATCCCAGATGGATGTGAGTGGAGCTAGGCGGAGCGAAATTCATCTGGCGAGAATCAGGGAGAGGTCTTCCCAGGGCGGCTTAGAGTTGCCATGGGGGTGTCACATATTTGAAGAACATCTGACTTTTCCTTTTTAAGAAAACAGTATTCTCGCAGCCTGCACACAGAAAACCACTCGTAACACAACACATGAGCTTTCCTTCCCCCAAACAATTAGCCCATTTCACAAGATGGGGCCGCTGTGTAAATCAACTTCCTGTGGAAGAGCACTGTCCCATAGACAGCAAAAGAAAAGTCCACAGGAAAGACAGAAACAGGAAGACATTTTACCCTGCCAATTAAGGCATCATCAACATCAATGAAGCCGGACACCTGGACACTGTGAAATTGGTCAATTACAGGGGGACTGGCATGCACATGTGAACATGGCAATCTATGGAGGTGTTTTTTTGTCTCATTCTGCGGCGACTTTGTTTAATGTTCCTCGTATCAGGACAGAGTGAAACGGCCCTGGCTTCTCTCTGAAAAGCAGCTGTGTGGCCCCCGCTGGATTTTCCAGTGCAACATTACGCTGAGCTGAACCCCTCTGCCCCCACATCACTTCCCCCACCCCCTGAGCGCTGCCTGCCAAATTCGGCCGAGCATTCGAGTGGGAGGTATTTCAGACGACACCACTCGAGTCCCGCGTGAGCACAGCCTGGAGAACAGCTTTGTTGCATCGCCACAGAAGAGGAGCTTTTGCCCTTGATGCCAAGCGAGTCCTTCTGTTAACCCCTGTTAGGGGAGAGCAGGTGAGAATGGCCATGCTGCTACTGTTGATGAACCTCTAAGGCTGATTTAACAGCAGGGAGGCGGGGAGGGTTTCTTCGCTAGCTAGATCGTGGAGAAGAGAAGAACGGCCAACCTTTGGCATCAGGCTGGGCCAGAGAGCAAACATATCTAATTACCCCCCAAAGTCCTCAGTGTCACAATTGTCAGCTGCCTAAACAGCCAAGCCTGTTATACTCCACACTCTTGCAGATCATAACGTCAAGCACATGTAATACCATATGAAATGGTAAAAATATATGAAAGAAAAACAAAATTATCGACCAATACGTAAACCCTTTACCCGATTCCGACTGTTCCTGATCTGCAGGAATGTATTCCTGAAGGATTTCATATTTCAGAAGCCCTCTGAAACAATCATGGAGTAGAGGAATGAGAGAGAGGTTTACATTCTGCTTGGCTTAGGCTCTCTTCTCCACTCAGTGGTAATGTTACAGCTCTGATGCATGCAAAGGATTTTACAAGGCACGCAGAAGAGCGAGAGACAGCCCGCCAGCTGACATGCGTGAGGCAGAGAGGGGGAAGGGTTCCGCAAAGTAACATGGCCACTCTCGAACGGTCAAACCCTCACCAGCCCGGGCGACTTGGTCTGCCACCACCGAACATAGCCAGGACCAAAGCTTCAGGCTTCAGGGTCAAAGGGCACTCAGGCTGAGCCGGGGGCGCAAGACTGCAGTGTGCACTCGTTTATCATTAGCTCTCCGACAATCTCCTCAGAGCTGATTAGCATAAGTCTGCGACTGGGGCTCAGTCACTTAGGCCAATGAAGATGTCAGCCAGACGGCGAGAGAGGCTGAGGGATCCTCAGGAGAACACTTAAAGCTGAGGCATGGCAGTGTGTGCAGGCTGTCTATTGGTCTGCCTCTCTATACACACTTGACTGTATAAGGCATTTGACTCAAATTCATGCCGGTGCACACAAATACAAAAGCAAAAACAAATACACATACAAAACACACACACACACACACACACACACACATATAGGTGCATCTCAAAAAAATTGAATATCATGGAAAAACGTTTCAGCAACTTATTTACAAAAGTGAAACTTACATATAATCTAGATTATACTAATCTTGATGATTATGGGTTATAGCTCATAGAAATAAAAAAACAGTATCTCAAAATGTTAGAATAAAGAATGTATAATACAGTAAAACTGACCTGAGAGAAGCTCTAACCAGCTAATTCAGAGAAAACACCAGCAATGGTTTCCCGAGCAATTGGGCAGGGCACTGGACTTTTCCACCATATTCCATTTTGTTTTAGATGCACCTGTACTCTTAGGCACACAAATCACTATTCATTATTACAACAACAATGCTATCTGTGTGAGGAGACTTGGATTATGGATAGGATTTGGGTGAGATGCTACTGTGGGATCTCTCTAACTGCACACCTGTGAAAGATTTGCTGCTAAAGGACTGTTACTAACCCTGTGCAGTAGACAGGGCTGTTTGCTCTTACAGAGAGCAGCTAGGTGATAAACCCCGAAAGAAGCAGTTGTTAACTCAACCTGAAAATCCTGTTTCAGGAGAGCAGCACCAGATAGCCCTCCCCCCTACTCCTGTGCGTTTCTGAAAACGTTTTTTAAAAGCCAGACTGATTAGAGGTGTCAGATTCCAATGCTTCTACAACTAGGCTAAAGCAGTACAACATTTTAACACACACAAGCCAGGAACATGTAGCCACTGATTTCTAAAGCATACAGGAAATCTGTAGTGTCTAATGTGGTAGACATCTGTAGTTTACACAGAGAATCAGGAACCTGTATTAGGTAAAAGTAGTCTAGACATACCAATGCTGCAGAACTCACATTTGAAATGAAGTAAAGGTAATGTTATGGAATATGGCATAGACGCCACCAGGCCGCAACAGGATGTGCAGTCCATCAACATACAGTACACTCAGAATATATTCCCAGTCAGTGTTTTGGGTGTCAATGCCCTCAGGAGCCCCCTCAGAACGGTTCATTTATCCGTTTAAGTGAGAATGTAGGGCACAATCACATACAAGTTGGGGAGCTGTGAGGAAATGAACCAAATTAAAATTCATGGCTGGGTTCCTCATTACTGCGCTCAACATTAATCCCCATTGAGTTGACGCTCGGTTTGGGTACATTCTAGACACCAGAAAAGAGCAACAGCTTTGTAAAGGATACTCTCTGGATCAGAGTTTTAAATTTACCCAGAAAGCAAATGTACCGTGTGCAGATGCGTACACAGCACAGAAACCTCAACCTCTAAATATCTGGGTCATTCCTTTATGCTCTGGCTAGTAGCTAACCTAGTAGAGGAAATGACAAAAAAACTCCCTTCTCCTCAGCCTTTGTGTCTTTTGGCTAAAAATGTTAGCCTTCCAATGCTAAATAACAACTGAACATATAGCTTAGCCTGTTGTGTGAAATGGCTATGAGTGTCCCAACATGTCTGTGCTATTGAAGTAAATGACTCAAAAATCACTGCTGCTCTCTGGATTAAAAAGAAATTAGGCCATATCTCGGCAACTTGCCCTGAAAGATTTGTCTGACTGACTGTGGGCCAAAACCAGAGTTGAAGTTGGACTTTTGAACTGTCTGCAAACTCCACGTCACCAGAGCCATGACAACATGAAAGAGAGTTCTCTTAGGCTCAGTTATGTAAGCGCATGGCCTCCTAGCAGCCAATGTGTACAGGTTATTTAAACATGGAACACCTTGCACAGATTATGATGGCACACTTTATCAAATTTCCCCATATCCTCTGGTTATGTTACGCCTTCAGCGCTTGTTGACACAAGTCCCCTCCACAACGTGCCAAACAACTAAAACAGTCTCTTTCTCTAACCTGCAAATTCCTAACACAGAACATGCTAGGCTAGGCTAATTAATGGAAAATAGATCCTTAAATATGTTCGGAAGCCTGTGGATTTGGGGGACTACGACAGGTAAGACAGGACTACGACAGGTAAGACAGGATATGGGTCATGTTTCAGTTCCCTAGATAAGACTCCTGCATGCTTTAACATGGTTGTGCTGCCATACTTTACTCCTTCCTCTCATTAGAAGACAGTCCCAGACTCTACTGAAACACCAGGGGCATAAGGCACATGTTTGTCACAGGACATTTTTAGGATTGGTAAATATGAATGAGAGAGAGAGAGAGAGAGAGAGAGAGAGAGAGTGCTCCATGCATAACCGGTTAAGAGCGTTAAAAACAGGCTTGCTGCTTGCACAGAGTCTGACCAACTCTGCTGTGCTCAACTTCTCAGTGGAGCTTAGCTTTTTTGCACAATGAGCCAAAATTGGTAAATGTGTAAAACTGTTTTACACCATGCTCTTCGAGATGCTTGGAGAAGCTGTGGCTCTTTCATGGCATCTTACAAAACACCCTCTTCATGGTGCAGCTCTTCAGCTTTGTTGGAACATTAACGTCACAGATACTCAAAGGGAAGATGTCTCTTGGATAAAACATTTACAATGGAATCAACAGGAAGTGGACTCCCATTGTGAAGCTGTCTTGTTCCAGGGCTCTGAAATGATGTATGACATGGATCTAAGGCCGGCTCTGCGTGAAGGTGCAGTGGTGGAGTTTGCCCGCAGTCAGAAAAGCCTGGTCTGTGTAAAACACACTGGAGTAATTTGCAGTGTTTAGTGCCTGCCTATAACAACAAGTAAACATCACAATAAACTCAGGCCTGCAAAAGAAAACAAGCATGAGAATTTGCTGCGCCAGTTCAAAGCACTGAATAGCACAAATAACACACAGCTCTCCTTGCAACAGAACAGAAATGCTTTTGAAAAGCTGCCTAAACCTCCCACCTGAAAAAGTCAGACAGACAGTTCCATGAGGTCACAAGATGTCATTTTTCATTTCTCACCCAAAGCTTAGGGTCATAGGTTAGGGAAAAAGCCTGAACCAGCTACTCATTGTTCTGGAGGACCAAGACAATGGAAGAGCAAACTAATGGCCACAAAGTTCTAAAGCAACTATTCACAACCTGAAGGTCATCGATGACAGAGCAACACATAGCATACTAGGTGAGGTCACCTAGTTCCACATGAACTCCAGACCCAGACACTGATGTGTAGGTGACTATAGGAAACTGTTGACATATATTGACATGTTTAGATGTCTTATTCATCGCACTTATTTCATCTGTCTATGAAAGCATCAAATTTTAAGATACACATGCTCATTACCTTAAGTGCTAGTCTACCACTACTGTATGCTTTCTGTAGGCTACTTAAAGTATGAGGGTAACATAGAAAGCTGTTGGTCAGTGAAATACTTGAGGGTATCAGACTGAACTAAAATGACAAAACTCAGTAGCACCAGCAGCTACCTCCTAACAGCTCATCTGCCCCATCCCAACACCTGACCATGACCTTGTACTCCAGGGTAGAAACAGCCACAGATGAACAGAACTCCATAACAAATTCATGTTTCCTATAGCATTTCTTTCAGTTGTTAGAAATAATATAGCTTTAATGACAGTTAAACTGCCTGCCATCAACAGTAGCCTATTGAAAGAGAAAGTAGGCTTACTGAAAAGTGAGGAGAAAGTTAACATAGCCTATATATGCACCTGTTGAGGGGTTGACACTAAAACATAGTGTGCATGATGTACTTAAATCTGTTTCAAAACAGATGCAGCAACATACTTTCGTAAAATAAAGTTCCCATATATAACCTGTTTAGATTCAGAGGCAATTAATGATTCTAAGCGGTGACTGGAAGGACTACATGTAACAACAACGGACAGTACAGGATATCGACAAGGCTGCATGCGCAGGCGTGCATGCAAAAATAAACTGGACCATAACAATGCCCGAATACATAGTAGCCCCAAACAGTTACTGATCACAGATCAGAATCCTGAAGTAGCCTACTATTTCATCGCACAGCGGCTCAATTTCTTTGTATGTCCATTTCTAGACTGTTTACTTGGTGTCATTAGATCTGTGTAGCCATGCCACATACAATGAAAACAGTCGGTCAGTAATATGAATCAATAAATGCTAGTTTACCTTGCATTGAACAGTCCAGACCGAAGCTGCCATATCGCCGAGAAACTCGTCAGCCTATGAGACTGTCAAAGCTATGACCAGGGGGTGGGGGAACAAGAAGGTAAAAAAAATCCCCTAACACACGTCCTTGTTTGTCTCCAATAGCACAGCTGCTGTCAAACTCCCTCTCCAGCCGCAGCAGGGCAGCAGCCGCGCAGCCCACCGCCCGGATGTGGCGTCATGAATGACAGGCGTGCAGAAGAAACCCCACACCCCCTGACACACCTATTGTTTCAACGAATAGAAACGCATCTTCTTTCCCTAGAGCAGGACGCCCCCTAACATTGAAATGACAGCAGCCTTTTTTCTCAGTCGTTGATATGAGTCATTTGCAATGGGGAAATTAACATTAGTGCGAAGATTGTTTCAAAATCTGAATTGTTCATGTATATAGGCTATGCCAAACGTTTCCACAGAGGTTTTTCATTATTTCAAAAGATTATCAGTGGTTCACCTCACCTCCCAGTGCACATGCATGAGAACAAATTTCAATCTCAAAAAGGCCTATTAGCTGAATTGAATCCATCAGTTGTGATATTTTAATGACTCTAGGTGATGCTTAGGGTTAAAAAGATTAGTTCTGGTGTTTTTCATTACGTTAATAAATGCTAGACCAATTATAGGCCCCCATAGGCTACTTGAATTAGGCTAGGCATTTTCTGTTACATAGGCCTATCACAATATGGAAAAATAGAAATAACCTTATGTCCATGTTCCTTTGTTACATGTTAAATTCATATTGTTGGTGATGCCACGTGAACTATTATTAATACTGCTCATTAGCACTAGCCCCATTCTGTAATGCCGCTATCACACTTCACACAGCATCTGTTGTACATACAAGGCCACTGACAGATGACTGGTTTGTTTCTGCCGTTTCTGGGAGCAGGCCCAGGCCTCCAGATGACCAAGTCGGCCATGTCCCGGTTTTATCCCAGCCAAGCATACCCCATGACAGGGGCATGATCGGCTGTGTTCAGCATTCCCTGGAGCCACGTCAAGAGCATCGTCAGTGACCAGACGCATATATCTGGACAGTGGACCATTGCAACAGCACCCTCTGAGGTAGACAGAAGTCTGGACCACTATTGTGCTGAAGTCAGCATCCGTGCGGCTAGAGAGAGAGAGGGAGGGCGGCATGAGATGGCTGTACATTTCACAATTCATGCACAACCCGGCACATGTCCTCACTGGACCTATCCAAGCCAAATATCAGCCGTCAACTTTTAGTGTTCTTCCTGGCCACGACGCTATGGTGAAATGATGTTTCTTCATTTTGCAAACGGGAGTGAAATATGTGCCCGTAGGGATGAATATATTACATCAGGAGCAGCACAGACAGGAGGAGTTAGGGAGGTGAGCCCTTAATATTGTTCTGCAAGAGAGGTTGCAAATTTGCAAAACAGCAAATGAAAGACTGTAAGATAATTTAGTCTATTAAGGTTCTGCACCTCCGTTCTAATGTTACGTCACCGTCAAATATCACAATCTTCCAGAAATGTCTGAATTTCATATTATGTTCATGATCCTGTTCAAACATTCATTAGATTCACGTAATGTGACACCTGTGTGGAAAATTGAGACACGATGGAGAAGGAAGTGTGATTTAAAAGAAAGATGATTTATCCTGAAAAAGGCTCTTGTATCAAATACCATACCATACCAATACCAAACCTCCATATTATTTGGCTTTCTAAAGACACTGTACACTAGGTTCACACATTCTTCAAGTCACAGCTCCAATCTGTTTTTGTCTTGTTTATGGATTGTTCTATATTAGAAGCTTTTGGGTGGTAGAACGCTTTTGAAAAAGTACAGGAAATGGGCTGTTGTTGCCATCTTGCCTGCTCTGTTTTTGCTCTAAATGCTACTTGGTAGCCACTTGGCTGATACAATCAGCAATTCAGGAAGGGGAATCTTATTTGTTGTCTTTTAGTGATCTCAGTTTATTTGCTGTGCTGACAGAAACATGCAAACCTGCCATTTCCCACCTAGTATTACTGCGGCATATTTTGGAGCATGACAGATAGAAGTGACAGATAGTGGTTTAGACTGACCATGTTACATTGTCATAATCTAAAGTCTGGAAGGCATATGGTCAGCTTCCAGTAAGGTTTTGGCAGAGGGCAAGGTCAGGCATTCTTTGTGGGCCACAATAATTGCAGGCTTTTAGGAAAGACATTTCCTTCAAGTGCTAAATATGGCTTTAAACACCATGACTCAAGAAACCTGTATTCTTCCTCTTCAATTCTGTGCTGAAGTAAAATGATTACAGTCTGTCTGTCTCTGCACACATACATCCACTGAGTGATACAGTGAGTTACACAAAATAAACTGCATTGTTGTGCCATCCCAGAGAAATTCAAAAAAATCTTCTGTCTTCTCATTAGGGTAATTTCTGTTTTTTCACGTTTTCCCCTCTATATAAGCATCAGTGAATTTCAAACTAAATCCTCCTCTCTCTAACCTCAACAGTAGCAGCATATAGCCACTAGGTGGTACTCCCCTCCTCTTCATGAGTCGAACAGTTGCCTGGGGGAGGAACTACCCCTCGCTGTGAGACAGACTATAAAACCGTGAGACTCCTTCCCTGTGTCAAGCCAAACACAGCGCCATTGTCTTGCCAGTTTTTAGTATTCCACTCAACCGCCCCCGTCCACAGGGCCAAGGTCCACGACAATTCAACTCAACTAATCTTCACAAAGTGAGTGGTGCTTTTAACTCAGCTTGAGCCACAGGAGGATCGCTAACAGCACATACAGCCTTTAATCTCACATTTAACATTCTACAACAACGCCACCACCAACAACAGGTCCCCACACTAGTCTCTTTGTGTGGGTCGTGGCAGAAAAATATTAGTGCTCATAGCGTGCCATGCTAATCTGTACTCAGATCAGAAAAAGATTCTGTTGGTATCAAGCTACTGTAGTAAATAGATTAGCAGGACATGGGGGCTGCCTTGATTATGTGACTCCCCTGACCCATTTTTCATCTCACTTAATTACATTGTCCTCTTTGACCTGCAATGCCCCGAATTACACAACATTTAGAAGAATTTTGCCCCCTGCTGAGACAGGCATGTAAAATGTCTGGCTATGGCCAAAAAAACAGCCACTTCCTTCTTGCCAGTGATTAAAAGAGGATTTTCCCTCGTTTACAATGCAAAGGATCGGCCACGAGGATGACTGTTGGTGTAGGCTACCTTTGTTTCAGGCTGGTCACAGGGCAACTGAAGTGGCACAAACCGAGTCCGTGTGACTGGGGGACAGTAATGAGGAGTGAACAAAATGATTTGCCCCAAAGCTGTTTTGTTCTTTGCCCTCAGTTCTTTGAGGTTATTTTAAGCCTCACACTGACTAAATGACTGGAGCAATCTATCGAGACAATTTCAACATGCTTCTCATGATCCACATGCAGGTCAGACATACAGAACTATCAAAGAGACAACGTATCTATATTAGACCCATGTCGTTCTGCAGGGCTGAAGTCCGCTCATCGGATCATTCTGTCCAGTGGCTCTGGCCCTCTCTGGTTCACCACCGCTGTTAAGGTAAGACTCCCTGTTCCGCCTCAGTCAGCTGGAGATCAGGAAGCCATGGCCTGTTTCACGCCGTAGGCACGCATCGCTTGTCAGACCGGAGGCAGTGGTGCAGGAAGCCCTGCAAACCCTCTGTTCTTGTCTTGTCTGGCCTCCCGCGTCCCACAGGCCATGTAGCCATGCCGTGAACATTGCCTAATGGCCATGTGCCGTGCGGTGAAGCCCATGTTTTATTTATCCACAGGCTTAGCTCGCTCTTTCTCTCCCCTTCAGCAGTTAGCTGAAGCCTCCGGCTGAACCAGAGGCTCGGGCCATTGAGATCGATAGCACAAAGGGCGAAGGGGAAATAAGAGCCAAAACCATGTTTTAGGCAACAATCAACTGTTTTTATTCATCTCACACTGAACATGCACGAGCAATGTTTGGGGACAGGCAAGCAAAGCGGAAAAATGAATTGAGTGTTCACCAATGTGAGGCTATGTGCGAGTTTGGAACTGTCCTACCTGAAGTAATGTCTCACACCTACTGTACATAGACATCCCAGGTGAGGTAGATTTGGGGGTTCTTTTAAGGACAGTTCAGAATGGACTTAGCCTGCGTCTGGTCTTTCTTTGGCCCTGATGGATGTGGAGTCTGGCGCTGTATCGCTGCCCTCCAGGGAAGGCAGTAGGTTGTATAGTTATCTCCTGATGGGGCAAAATCACTACCCTGAAACCACACAACCTACTACCTCACCCTGTGCGAACATCATTGGTTGCCATCAGGACAGAAAGTACCAGTGAAAGTCCTTTGCTCTCAGTACTTTGAGATATCAAGTCAGTGAACAAGTAGGATAGACACAATGTTTCATTATTACAATCATTATTACGATCATTATTATACAGAGGCAGAACACACCCAGATTATTTAACATCTGATATATCTTCACATATAAAATAGTGTATTTACTGCACCAAAAATGCAACTTTACTGACTGTCTGAATCACAGACACACACCATATAATTTCACATCAAACAATTTTCATATAAACCTTCAGTTTTGAGTATAACGAAGGTACTTGTACTGCTGGAAGGATTGCATGGTTGGTCCATTTCTGGAGGACGATGACATTACAGTCACTTCAGGAAAGACAGTAAGTTGTATAGTTATCTGACAGGAAGGGTATGACCCTAAAACTATACAACCTACTACCTCACCCCAAAGGACAGTCTTGGTTCTTGGTATTCGCAGTCCATTGGCCAGGTAGATAGGTAGGCTGCAGTTCAAATAAATTATACAGTGACACAAATATTAATCATAAACCTTCACCTTAGATGTGCATCCATTTTTCCTCCTAGATGAAAACACTCATACAGCCTCTGTAGGATAAAATAATTAGACAACTGGTCAATGCATGTGATACCACTCAGAGAAAAGCATGCACAATGGTGAAGCTAGCTGGAGAATAATGCACAAGTATGCAAAATGAGCATTAATATTGTTTTTGAACTCTACAAAATGAAAACCGTGGTCTGAATGAATGTGAGATGTTGTATGCTGGTCAGATGTACATAGAGAAATGGAAATGTTTGCACATTATGCTAAATTACAAATAATAATATAACATGTGGAGTGCACTGTTTAGGAAAGATCAACACACAAATTGAAGAATTATGCATTTTTCATCTTCATGCAAATACCAATGCTTGGAACAATGACAGATTTCTGTTTATAATTAACCTTTCCTACTAAGGCTATTAAAAAATCCAAATATGATTAAAAACCCACATTCAGTATGCAAAGACAGAGTAAAAACGCATTAATTCCTTACTTATTTTCTTTATGCCCATTTCGGTCCCGTATCCACATTAATACCCAAATCACGCCTCCTGTGCACCATATTACGCTAGATTACATCTCGGTGCCCCATGTGCACTGACCATTACTGCCTTTGCTAATGACTCTCACCTGTTTTGCTCTCCTGCGTGCCAGGGAGGAGTAAACGCTCACAGATCCCTCCACTCCTCTGCTCTCCCCCCCTCCTCAGATGCTGTCCTCTGCACCTCCGTTTTGCTCAGAGATTCTCTATCTGTAGACACATAAGGAAAGTAGGGTCAGTTACAATGCACAGGTGAGTTTCGGCCAAAGCAATCACAGAAGCACATAAACACACATACAGAAGAATTAGCATCTTGTGCTACGGAGATGTTTGACACAAAATAGGATGTTAAAATACTGCCCAGCACTCTCGTAACTGCTGTCTACCTCCAGTGTTTTCTGAAATTGTGACATGTTGTCTGTTATGAAGAGGTAGTCATTACTGAGGCCCATGACAAGTTACAGTGTCACATGATGACTACAGTGTTATGTGCCTGACCATAAATAGGACTTGATACGGTCTGGTGGGAGTCAGAAAAGACTGTGTTGGTACATCTCTGTATATCATTCCGCTCTCTGTTAATTTCTCATCTTTCACCAGCTCTCTCAACAGCACTGGCTCTGCTCTTTTCACACAACATGCCATTCAGCGACGGATGCTTTAGCTGAAATGTGACTTCTTGTCGATACCGGTTACTGCTCCACACCAGCTCGCCTCCAGGAGCTTACGCAATCTGACAGCACTTTTTTCCGGGCGCTCAACGAACACCTGGTCCCTGATTGGGCGAGCACTTCTTCTTTCCTAAAGGCAGCATCTGCAGCTGAGATCACTTGCTGCCCGGCTCAGCCAGCCGTGGTGCAGGGCAGTGTCCCAGCATCCAATGGAGGCCTCGGCTAGTGCCCTGGAGTCCGACCCTCTTACAGCACACACAATGCAGCTTTGGGCAAGGCTTTGCCAGCTGCTCACAGTTCTCACTGCCTCATCTCCAACGGATTCAAGCAGAATAGGTCAATGATGGGAGAGAAATAAAACACTCTTTGGGAAATTGAATAATATATAAAAGCAGAACATATACTATAATGAAATTAGGAATAAGGAATTAATGGAAGTCTTTTCCTGCCTATATGTAAATAGAAAATGCAAAAGTGTATGATGTCTCAACTGTAATGCATCAGAAAGTGAAAGTGAGTACAATGCCTCTGAAAATGGGTTCACGTTTGGTTGGCAAGAATCATCTGGTCAGTAAAACATTAAAGTGCAGCTGAACTTGTTCACAGGGGTGAATGGGTGAGAGTTTACAGGCAGCTGATCAGCTGCGGGAGTAGTGCAGCAAAAGGGCTTTTCTCATACAGTAGCCAGGCCAACAGCAGCAGGTCCATTAGCTCCAAGCGCCCCCCAACACACACACACACACACACACACACACACACACACACACCTTGAGGTACGACTGGCCCCCACCGCACCACAGGGGCACCCTTCCCTGTGCCCCCTGGCTGTGTCATCAGAGGTGGCTGGCAGGCAGCCCCCCGAGGCCAGAGGGCCGTGCAGACAGGAGGAATCCAGACAGACGCACGGCGACCATGCTTAAATAGAGAGGCATGCCTCCTTATGCACCCCCCCCCCCCCTCTCACACACAGGTCAGCAGAGCAGGCATGGCCGGCCAGCTATTTATACCCGAGCCCGAGGGGGTGAGCGGGTCCTGTTACACGTGTGAGGGGACGACTGGGCCAGGCGAAGGGGGTATTCTGGTCAAAGTCAGACAGTGTGACCTCCCAACGACCTCTGGGGCTGATAGGGGGCCTTCATGGGGATTACAATATGTGTGTGTGCTGTGGAGAGCAGAGCGCTGAAGTTCCACTGCCTCACACACACACACACAGCCACACACACACACACACACCCCACCCACACACACACACACAAACGTGTAGACATAGTCTATAATAGATATTTCCATACATATAGCCTGATTTTAACAAATCAAACATACTAAATGCTTTAAACGTGCATGTACACAAAGACTCAAATTCATACACAAACCACAATGCACACACTACCAAATAATCATAAGAAACCATCTACATAAATACAGACATCCGAAATTGGGTGTACATCCAATGGACTAAACAGGGATTCTAGCTTCCACCATCGCAGATGATATTCAATCAGCACCATCTTTAGAGAAGAAAAATGACTCCAGTTCTGGCTGCAGTAGAGTGGACGCTGCACTGTAAAACAGCCCCTGAGGTGGGCAGACACGACTGACTCCTCCATCAGCTGCTTTCCATCTCAGACACACACACACACATATATGCATCACTGCATGGGCAAACACACTCACAAACCTGTGCGCACACTCTTCTAATGCCATAAACTTGAATCTTAAATATTTGTTAAATATTAACTGAAAACCCATTGGGTTTGTGAGTGGCCTTGAGCAGTGTGGCTGAATGTCTACTAATCCACTGTGCAATCGACCACTCTTCCAAAGCAGCCCAGGATGACCTATCTCGGGCCCTTTAATTGACACTTGCGGGCTAGATGACCGCCGGCAGTTCATGCTAAAGTAAATATGTCAAGATCAATAGCACTCTGGCTGCAAGTCTCTTCAGAGCACAGATGGACAGAAGTATCTCTGCTAAAGGATTATTTGAGGCCAGAGATGGCTGGAGCATGGGGGGTTGGGCAGAAAATCTGGAGATAAGGATGTCCAGCACTCACATGAGAAATCACTCTTCAGCAAGCAGTAGATCATCTCTGCTCGAATGATTATTTCATGAGGTGCTTTACTCTGTAAATATGAAGCACTAGGCTATTAAACACATTTTCAAAACATGAAAAAAACACACACACACACACAGTATATGCAGACATACAGTACACATTAAATATATGACCTGATCATTTGTTGTATAGCTGTTGGTAGCAGCCTAACTGAATGTATTAATTTACCAGAGAATTAAAGAATATTTCACTTTACAGAAAATGATTGCTTGAGCTATTGAAGAGTCTAAAGCCACATAATTCCACATTTGTAAAATGGGAAACAAAAGCCTGCGACGTAGGATATGGTCTGTTAGACTGACTTTGACAAGAGGCCACAGGGCCAAGTGGAAGACAGGCTTTGAGAACATGCCCATTTTCCCATCCAAAGCATTCAGAATCGTATCTAGATTCTTCCATAATCAACTTTTACCCTTTCAACTGATAAAAGATCCCATTGAATGTTACTGTATTACTTATACTGAGAAAAAAAACCCCATGGGATCACTTCACTGACAGTTAATGCAAAAGACATTGTTTTCCATGAGTGGCCACATTTTCAATTTACAATAGCCAGAGCTGAGCCAAACTCATGCACCTGGCTGAAGCTTGGCATCGAGCACCACAATTTCCCCTCGTCAGCGCCATAAAAACGGACCGCTGTAGGCTTGAATGCGGGTCTGACGGGTTAGTCATACATGTCAAACAGGTGCCAGCTCAGTGTGATGTACGGCTTCCGTATCACAGCTGCATCCTCTGCGGAGGTGTTTTCGTCAGTAAGCTTGCAGTGTTGCCCCCTGTGCAGAGCAACGCGTGTGGGCAGAGCTCTGGCACTGAATGGCGGTCAACGCTGTCCGCTTGGAGCTGGAGCGGCCAAAGTGGCCAGGGTGGAGGGCAGGTGGGTGGACTCATGGTCACGCCAACTCAGGAAGACGAACGCGGCTCTGCGGTGGCCTGGATGGCCCTGGCTGATTGAGACAAGTCATCAGTTCTGACATGTTCTCCTGAGCCCCCACCCCCCCCCCCCCGTGCCATCCAAGGGCCCTCACACCCGAGAGAGAGAACAGCATCTGTTGCTGGGGGCTATTTATAGGAGGAGCAGGGCAGGACGCATAGCTCTCCTATCACTGAAAAGCTCATCTGGAGGAGCCAGTGGATGGGCTGCCTTGAGTAGCGCATTAGCAGCTGGGCTAGCCGCAGGCCCTGCTGCTCACCTGCCACTGTGGGGAGAGGGCACTCGCACTGTTAAATGTGCCACGCCGAGAAAAGAGTGCAAATCTGAATGCGAATGTGAGCCTGGCCCATCTAAACAGACGAGCTACAACGAAAGACACAGGACTGCTGTTTTCAGTCAACACTTGACAATAAAAACGGAGCTGTGTGACGGAACACATTTCCCTTTAAAACGTCTACTTTGATGTGAGGGCATGAGCGTCTTTCGCTGCCAGGGTGCCCTGTGAGAGTGTGTGAGGGAGCGGCAGGAGCCCGCTGGGCTGCCATCTGCTCTAGAGAACCATAAGCAAACGCTGCCCGCGGGAGGCCCACTCCACAATATCACTTCCAAAGAGCCCGCGCTGGAAAATGTTTTGCTTGCTTTGGTCTCATGGTGGATGACATGGAAATAACTGTGTAATGGGCAGTCTTATGCAATGTCATTCATAATTCATTCCGCAAACACAATATGGACGCCGTTTTCTGCGCCTTGCTGGATAGCCGAGGCATTGGGGATAAGAGCACGGGCCGAGCCGAGGCATTGGGGATAAGAGCACGGGCGGGCCGAGCCGAGGCATTGGAGATAAGAGCACGGGCCGAGCCGAGGCATTGGGGATAAGAGCACGGGCCGGGCCGAGCCGAGGCATTGAGGATAAGAGCACGGTCCGAGCCGAGGCATTGGGGATAAAAGCACGGGCCGAGCCGAGGCATTGGGGATAAGAGCACGGCGGAAGGCCAGACCACAGAAAGGCGCACACAACACCGCACAAAAAAACGCATGTTTCCTTCAGGTGTATGAGACTGGTTTGAGAAAGGTTCTTTTTCATTGTAGTACGTACCCATTATCCCTGGCTGACATGGATAAAGTTAGCTGGCATGGTGGAGCAGTGATAACATCACTGCCTGACAATCAGTCACCCCGAGATCCATCCCTGAACTCGCCGTTGCAAGTATGTGCCGCTTTGGATAAAAGTGTCTGCTAAATAAAACTCAATTTTAACTTAAACTTCAGATAATTGTCACAGTCATACTAACACTACACATTTCAGTTTCAGTAATGCATCACTGAAACTGGCTAATGGGTATATTCAGGCTGGTATCTCTCAATTAAGAGGACTATTCACAAGCTGGTATCTCTCAATTAAGAGGACTATTCACAAGTCCTTCTGGTGTACTGCGGTTTCTTCTCTAGACCGTCCTTGAAATACGAATTATGTCCACGTTTCTGACTCTTACAGAGCTACGTAGCTCACAGGCTAATCTCCCTGAAGACAGCAGGTCTGGGGTCTGGGTGTCCAGGCCCCCCTGTTGCTAAGGCCTAGCAGCAGCCGCAGCACACACTCCAGACCCCCTGCTCCCTACTCTTTTTTTGGGATCTATAAGCCATATGCCTGGGTAATCGAATGCTTGGCGCGGAGCTTGCGGCCAGTGAGGCTGAAGGAGCTGGCCAGCCAGGCTCGGGGGCTCTTCTGCATTGTAAGCAGGTTAGGTTACCGGCCAGACTGCCGGGGGAGCTGGGGGCAGCGTGCACACGGTGGCTGCCGGTTGGGGGGTGGAAGGGGGGAGGTGAGAGGGGGAGCTCAGGTCTGTCCAGCCCCTGGGTCCTGCCAGCACATTTTGCGCCAGTGGAAAAGAACAGTTTGTGGCTCCCAACCAAGGTCAGCTCTTTGAGACGAGCATCTGGGAATAGTCCAGAGCACTGCAAAGCCGGATATATATATATATATATGCAGTCAGTCAGCAACAATTAAGGCTCCCAATAACAAAGAGCAGATCCTGTAGTTTGATCATCTTGTATTACTTGCTGCACTCTCAAACTACCACCTTTTTGCCCTAAAGCCCAGCTACCCTCCTATTAATTGCCTCCTTCTCATCCAGCTACCTGACAGGTCTGACAAAGATACACAAAATGGATGCCGAGTGACTAACAGAATCCAGCAGAAACGAATATGCACACTCTTGGGACAGGCTGTGGTGAGCTACTGACAGCGAAAGGAAGTTCAGTCACTATTCATACATTTTCACGTTTACACAGGCCAAGTAATTTCACTGAACAATTGAAATTTTTTGACTGCCATACACTAGTGCCTGTGGAATACTGGTTGTCCAAGTCTGAAATGCCACCACTTGAACAAGTTGGCTATCCTCCCATTTGATTGCTGCACATGTGAGTTCATGACAGGAAGAGTGAACGTTACCTACAGTTAGCCTACACACCAAGTATGGGCACATTTAAGAAAATGGATTGTTTTCAATGGCTGTCAATATACGACACCGTTGGAGTGCTAAACGTTACTGGAAATCATACCTGGAGAGCAAACCATCAAGCAGGCTGTAGTGCCTACAGTATGTGCTATGAGTCCATTCTATACACAATAAATAGAAACAAACAAATAAATACATAGGATTATGCAGATATCCACGATATACGTGAGCCAACAATGGGCAACACCGATTCACCGTGACACCTAAGTATTCAGAAATCCATTTTTCTATTATTGTACAGTGCTTGACGTATCCTAAGCCATGTACAGTAAAAGCAAACTTTTATATTTTTCTGTCAGTCATATATTATATAAAAAAATATAAGTTGAAGCATATTCTAGTTAGCTTGCTGAGACTGCATTAAGTTATGACGTAAACAGAATGGATGGAAGATGTAAAGTGGACAGAAGTAGGGTTTCATGAATGAGGTGGACAGGCCAGTTAGATATCCTCACTCATCTGTTGCCAGAAAACTGTTAGGTCTAATTATTGTACTTTTGAATAAGTAGAATGGCAAAGGAACTATCTTTTTACAGACTCGATTACTTGACAAATATTTTGCAGAAGTGACATATAAAAATACCATCCATGGCCATGCTACTGAATCCCGTGTCAACTTGGCTGTGAATCACCCTTGGCCCATGGCCTTGTTCCTATCACCAATTTACAGTTGTGTTGACTGACACTACCGCATTCTCTTGTGGGATATTATTAAAGGTACAGCATCTAGCATACCAAAAATACAACTGTTTAAGCTCGAACAAAATTGATATTAACATAATATTCTTTTAGAACATGATGCATGACATGCAATAGAAAAATACTAAACTTGCCGATATTAATCACCTATAAGCATTAATCATTAACTCGTGTCTGATAGCAGTTTTATTTTTTGGCAACACAATCTACATACTCCTATAACAGTAAATAGCATTTAGTGCTTCCAAACGCAGCTACCCGAGGCTAAATCACTTCTCTTGACCAGACAGGAGGAAAATAAAAACGTCCATCATGCCTCTACTTACGGCAACAGCCCATTTGAGAAAAGAAAAGAATGAGAGAGAGAGAGAGCTGGAGGGCTCCACTGCACCCTGTTTACTGATCACCTTGCTCTGCCGTCTCACTTTGGCTCACAAGGAAACTCGTTAGGAGCATGTAGGGCACCACGCCCTCTCCAAGCACCGAACCCTGCCAGTGCACGCTCAGCACCTGACACCAAGACAAACTCACTGTCCTTGTGTGTGTGTGTGTGTGTGTGTGTGTGTGTGTGTGTGTGTGAATGTGTGTGTGTGAGAGAATGTGTGTGTGTGAGAATGTGTGTGTTTGTGTGTTTGTAGAGTGCGGTGTGTGTGTGTGTGTTTGTGAGAGAGAGAGTGTGTGTGTGTGTTTGTAGTGTGTGGATGTGTGTGTGTGTGTGTGTGTGTGTATGTGTGCATGTCTTTGCGTGTTCCATGTGTGGATGGGAGAGTCCAAACGAGTGAAGGGGAGCATGGACAGTTAATCATCATTAGTCAATCCCATTGGATATGTCCACAAGTGCAGCATTAGGAGATGTGAAGGACTTGCATTTTCAACTCAACGAGGGCGCCAATTACCATTCCCCATTTGACACTTGTTCTGAAGGGTGTTAATTCTAGACACAAGGACACTAATTGCAGACCAGTGGCTGGCCTTGCAGCGCAGGGAGTTTTATATATAGTTTTTGACATTTACATTACAGTATTAGACGCTGGCCCAGTGCCAGTGTATTTGCACAGCGAACGGCTTCTGACTTAGGAAGCCGTTTCCATGGACCAAAGGGTGTTTGGGATTTTATCATCTGTGAGACAACCTTGGCAGAACTACAGTTGGCCAAACTAATAAGCTACTGATTCTATTCAGCACTTAGCGATCTATATCTGTGCTCATGTTTTTGCAGTTCTATCCCAAGCTGGCAACACCTCTTGTTTGAAATAATTCTTATTTCCTCATAAAATATATTTAACCATAATAGTGCATTAGCAATGAACTTGCTATGCATTGCGTTTATTTTCAGAGAAAAGTTGGAGGACGATGGAGCCTCGCCACATGTCAAAGCCACTCCTTGACCTAATGAACGTGAAAATGAGGCAAACCAAAACACGAGTCATTTCCGCCCAGCTGCTAACAGCTCGTTAATGACATCCTGTCACATTAGTAAGACGCGGTATCCCCCATGTCCCGGCCCTCGGACCCGTCGGACCAGGAACACTGCCCTGTTCTCCGTCCTTCCTGAGGATTTGCCCTGAAGCAAGCCTAGCGAGTCCTCCTGGAAATGGAACTGGAGACTGGTGGGAGGTGACAGGTGGGATCCAAACACCATTTCTTGTTCATAAACAGCTTTTTTAAAAAAAAAAAAAAAAAAAAAAAAAAAAAAGCTGTTTAAGGGCAAGCTTGCTGCCTTTTGATCCGTTCAACATGGCATCTTCCATTTCAAATCTGTTGACTGTTGAGCACTGTGGGCTTGAGCAGCTACCAATAGCCTGACTCGGAGAGAGGACTTCAAGGCCACTTGGGGGAGTGCTGGCCTGTTGTGTTCGATAGGAGTCATTCGAACAAAAAGACTCTTTCGCTTCTCAACAGACTTTTCAATCCTGGAGTTACTGCTTTTACTGCATGATAGTAAATGCTGTCAAAGAAATTGTTGACGGCATAGTTACCAAAAACACCTATTGAAATAATGACCTTGGAATCACTTAATAGGATTTTGACCACAGCTATAGATCTAATCTTTCCTAACGATCCGCTAGCTGCCTGCCCCATCTGCAGGCCGTCAAAAAAACACAGCCTAGGCTCCGAGATCTGTACACAGAAACAATAGCTACAAACAGGGGTTGGCAACCACTCAAAAGCAAAATAAAGTGTTTCAACCCAATAACCGACGAGATGCGCGTTTGGTAGAGTTTCAATTGCACGGCAGGGAGGGGGAGGGAGTAGTGAGCTAGCTCTCTGTTTTGTTTGAACATCAACAGAAGTGACATATCCCCACTATCACTGATACAACCTTTAAGAGCTTACATTCATTAGACACCTAGGTACAGCTGACATGACATGTCACCTGATTCCACTGACTTGGACATTGCCATCTTTTTTGTTCATGTAAATTGCTCCAGAAGAAAACCGCCATCTTTTTTTCACTTTCTCCATAATGAAAAAGAACAAAAGTACCAGTAACTCAAGCTCTGGCATTTGTCCAATGCAATCTATTAAAGATCATCTATGTTAATCTTTGGGATAGGATAGGAGGGTGCCCTTGGTGAACTATGGAGTTTTAAGGCAACTACATCATCCGCCAGAAAGGTCCCCATATCCAATATTATGTCATTATTAGCCAGCGCAGCGCTCTGCTTGAGTCGAGCTGCTTTTCATGGATAAATGGCGTCCCAGCTGATATCCCGATAAATGTGCACGGAATGAAAGGGCCCACAATGCTCAGTGGTCAGCAGCTCGGAGCTGATGGCTTCCATGTGTGGGAGAGCCCTGCATATGCTCCACTGCTCCAGCGCTGGCCTGAGCCAAACACTCATTTCGCCGAGGGACGGGGGCCGGGAAGGGAGAAGAATGGAGGGAGAGAGAGAGAAAGAGAGGAGAAGAGAGGGGGACAGAGAGGGAGGGAGAGAGAAAATGAGAGGAGAAAAGATGAGGGGGAGAAGGAGAGATCTCTACGCCCACCCATTATAGTACTTAAGGAGCCACACTAAGATCCAGAAAGTTGTCTCCAAGAGCAAGAGAAATAAAAAATGGGAATGGATGTGAGCCTCTAAAACACCACTCCTCTCTTACACTTTAACCTCCCACCCATTCCTGGTATCTAAACTGGGTCTCTGGGTCTCAAAAAATTAGAATATTGTGACAAAAGTTCATTTTTTGCCCCTAATTTATTTCAAAAAGCGAATCTTTCATATATTGTAGATTCATTGGATATAAAGTGAAATATGTCAAGCCATTTTTTGTTTTAATCTTGATGACTACGGCTTCCAGCTCATGAAAACCAAAAATCAGTATCTCAAAATATTAGAAAAAGAGGTTATAATACAGAAATGTCGACCTTTTGAAAATAAATTAACCAATCGGACTAATTTGACCAATCTAAAATAGTTCATTTATACACTCAATACTTGGTTGGGCTGCTTTTGCACAAACTACTGCATCAATGTGACGTGGTATGGAGGCAATCAGCCTATGGCACTGCTGAGGTGTTATGGAAGCCCATGTTGCTTTGATAGAGGCCTTAAGGTCGTCTGAATTGTTGGATCTGATGTCTTTCATTTTCCTCTTAACCATAAACCTTAGATTATCTGTGGGGTTCAGGTCTGGCCAGTCAAGCACAATAATACCATGGTAAGCAAAGAAGGCTGCATTGACTCTGGACTTGATAAAACACAGTGGACCAACATCACCAGATGACATGGAACCCCAGAACATCCCTGACCCTGCTTCAGTCATTGCAAGCACACCTGATTGATTATTCACCCACTATGTGGATACTGTTTTTTTTTAGAATTGATTTAGATTAAGTTTTATTTAGTATAATTAGTATTTTGTATATTTAGTATATTCTTTATCTTCTACAGTCCTTATTGCTTAGTTGTGTTTTTTATATTATATACTTTTAAATACTTTTTCTGCTGTTATTGAATGTGTGTGTGTGTGTGTTGTCTGTATGCTACTGTGACCTTGAATTTCCCCTAGGGATCAATAAAGTATATCTATCTATCTATCTATCTATCTATCTGACCTTGGAAACATCAAACTGGACTTCAAGCAACTTTGATTCTGTGCCTCTCCACTCTTCCTCCAGACTTTTGGGACCTTGATTGGACCCTGATATCCAAATGAAATGCAAATTTTGCTTTTATGTAAAAAGAGGAGTTTAGACTACTGAGCAACGGTACAGTTCTGTCTCTTCTTAGCTCAGGTAAGATGCTCTAACCTGGTCTCTGATTCAGGACTGGCTTGACACTAGGCATGTGCACTTGTAGCCCATTTCCTGGACACGCCTGTGTGTGGTGGCTCTTGATGCAGACTCCAGCCTCAGTCCACTCCTTGTGAAGTTCCCCCAAATTCTGGAATCAGCTTTCAAGGTTGTGGTCATCCTTGTTGCTCGCATACCTTTTCCAACCACAGTTTTCCCTTCCAGTCAACTCTCCATGAATATGCTTTGATACAGCAGTGTGGCTTACCCTCCTTGTGGAGGTGAGTGTCTTCTGGACAACTATCAGGTCAGCAGTTTTTCCCATGATTGTGGTTGTGTTTATTGAACCAACATTTCTGTATTCTAATATTTTTATTCTTATATTTTGAGAAACTGATTTTTGTTTTCATGAGATGCAAGTCGTAATCATCAAGATTAAAACAAAAAATGGCTTGAAATATTCCACTTTATATCCAATGAATCTAGAATATGTGATGCGATCTAGGAAAACGCTTCACATGGTGCACTCAAAAATTGAGTGAGTTGAGTTTTGCTCCATTTCTCTGGTGAAATTTCACCAACTTTACAGGACGGCCAAAACAACAAAAATTGGTTCATTGTGTTCAGTGTTCTAAATTCCAAAATTCTAAAATTGCTTTTAAAATATGTTTTACTTTTGATAGCAGAAAGAGCTGATCAAGAGCTTGCATTTGATGAATATATCTCAATTTTGGAAAAAAAAAAATCACTTACGCCCCTCTGGTTCTCACCTCTCGTCTGTATGTGTGTGTGTGTGTGTGGTGTGTGTGTGTATGTGTATGTATATGTGTGTGTGTGTGTGTGTGTGTATGTGTGTGTGTGTGTGTGTGTGTGTGTGTGTGTGTGTGTGTGTGTGTGTGTGTGTGTGTGTGTGTGTGTGTGTGTGTGTGTGTGTGTGTGTGTGTGTGTGTGTGTGTGTGTGTGTATATGTGTGTATCACAGAGAGAGAGAGAGAGAGAGACAGAGACAGAGACAGGGAAAGAGAGGCATAGAGAGAGGCATAGAGAGAATGTAAGATAAAACCGAATGGCAGGTCAAATTTGTGACTTTATGGCAGAGGGGGTGATTGCTGGGTGGGAATTGCTGGACTGGACCGTTGCCACTGCTCTGACCCAAACAAAACAGCTCTTTTGATTTGACATGATGATAAGCCACAAACAGCCTGCATCCATGAAGACAAACCCAGTGGGATTGTCTTTTTTTTTACATTTTAACATGTTTGGACTTAACTGGTTATGCTGGGTGCTAGTTTCACTTCACTTCAGCTCAAATGTCATGCCATGGACGATATATTGTCACTGTTTTTCTTAGAAGAGAAGGAATGTGGAAATTGACTGTGCATGTATTTCAGGAATATTGTATCATGGTCTACAGAACAATGTTTCTGGCATGAAAGCTTAACAATAAGGCAACAATTACTATTAAATTACAGTCATTAACACTCAACGCAACTATACAAACTGTAACCAATATTCTCCTGTTGTGCCATGTAAGTCTTACAGATTCCTCTTGAGGTTGCATGTCACACAACCTGTTTATTTAGGACTTTATTTATTTGGGGGAATGAAGTGGTGAGTCATTGCCCACACCACCCTGGTGAAAAATACTCGTCCGCTCCCCGACCGCTTCAAAACCCCAGCCGTCCTCCGAGGAGCATGGACAATAGCGAGACTGCAGTTGCCAGTGGGGCATTCGACTGAAGACATTTAATGATTTTCCCAGCAAACACAAAGATAATCACCTGATTGTGAATGTGCAACCGCCATCTTTGTCCCCATGTCCTCTTTGTGCTCTGACATTGCATCACTGCGCCCTGGTATCTCACGGAAGAAAATGAAAATCTGTGGTCCGCCATCTTTCTGTGAAAAAGGAGAATGAACCTTATAAGGGAGAGGGCATTTACACACATAATACACACAAGCCAAAACAAACTTACAGTGACTCACACACATACAGTAGGTCTGTAAGGATGCACACGCGCACGCGCGCACACACACACCTGGTCACATGTGATACTCCATGGCAGCTTTATAACACATTCATAACACTACACGACAGCAGATTCTTGTAATAGATATTAACATTTATAAATGCTTTATATATGCTAAAACATCTCACAGTTGATAGACAGCGATCACCCTGGAGTCAATGATACAAACATGCATGAAGCATTTGAAAAAATAAATAAATAATAACCTTTCTATATGAATTCATGTAAACGTCTGTTAATATTTGCATTTGCATGTGGATGACTCATTCTCTCTGTCTCTATTTCTTTCACAAACACACACACACACACAAACACTGACACAGACATACAAACACACAGAAAAATACAAAAAAAATGTGTAAAAAAATATAGCTGGACGATATACTGATGAGAAACTGATCTCATTTTGTCAGCACTTAAATGACTACAGCAGCATCAGACATTCTGGCCTCCGGTCTGTTTGGTGCTTTTCACACACACACACACACACACACACACACACACACACACACACAGACACACACACACAGACACACTGTTTGGTGCTTAGCAAAGGCCACAATAAATTGTATCCTACATCCCTGGAATGATCTCAACATCCTGAGCACAATGGAAGTCTAGTTACTACAGCCACACTCTACGACATGATGACATTACACACAGATACAGCTATGTGAATAAATAAAGCCCAACAGTGGTCAAGGTCAAGTTCAAGTTCAAGTTCAAGCTCAAGCTCAAGTTCAAGATTAATGGGAAAGTCAGTTATTTAACAGTTCCATAGAATCTAATAGCAATAATTTACTATTAGAAAATAGCTTTCATTATTATGTGATTATTATGTGCTCTTTCTGCTATCAAAAGATTATTATTATTATTATTATTTTTAAAAGGCCTGCAGTCTTTATTTGCACAACAATGTATTACACTGTTTATTATGTTTGTTTTTGCAAACAGTGTAATACATGCATTTTTACCATACATTTTCATTTTCTGTTATTTAAAAAAATATATGCAAAAACCTTTAACTTTTAAGTGAATACAGGAAAATTATAGCTATTATTTTGGTTTAGGCACTGCATAACATAAATACATAGCACTTTGAAAATCTGCAGGATTCATGTGGCAGAATTTATTATTTTGTCTAGATTTCAATGTATTGTATTTACATTTACAATGTCAGAAATTCTTATTCTAATCAGAGTCAGAGTAAATTTGTTAAATATATATATATATATATATATATATATATATATATATATATATATATATATACACACACACACACACACACACACAGAGAGAGAGAGAGAGAGAGAGAGAGAGAGGGAGGCAGCCATGCACATACAAAGAAGTAAAGGTAAAAGTAAAAAAAAATAACTAATCGAAAAATATGATTAATACAGGGACAAGCATGGACACAATTCTCAGTGTAAACGTAAACATTGCTTTCTTGGTAATATAAACATTTCCTTTGAATTATCGTCTAGAAAATGAATTAGAAATTGGAGCTATATAATCCACAACTGCAAACTGTTAATGTGCTGTTGATGTATGTGAATGTATGTGATAAAAAAACATCAAAAGTATCTATATGCATCAAATGAAATAAAGTCTAATTATTTTAGTATTTAAACTCCACCTTAAGGGAGAGCAAAGCTGATGGTATTTACCCAACACAGCCTGATCCACACACACACACACACACACACACACACACTATAGACAGTCTGCACAAACACTGGGAAAATGGCATGTTGTATTTCCTTTCAATATAACACCTTAATATTGATTCGATGACTGAAATAATTGATTCAAAGGAAAAAAACAACAACAACACTATTTGCACACTACAGATCGAGGAGATGTTAAAAAATCAGGTTCTGGATGTTTCTAATAATTATAGGAAAAATCACTCTTAAAGCTGGAGAATAGATTCTACATCTGATTATTATCGAAAGAAAACACACTAAACTGAAATTCTAATTTTTTCAACAAAGCATCTGGCAATTTTTTCTTCAGAACAATGTATACATAATCTGACTAAATTACTGTAATTATTTAAATATGTCACAAATATCTAATGTCCAATATGTTTGACCTGAAATCCAATTTTCCATACCATGACAAAAAAAATGCAAAATACTATATTCAAAATATTTCATATGTAACTTGTATTGGATTATATTTACCTATGTTCCAACACTAAAAATATAAATAAATATATTTGTCTGTTTAATTTTTTTGTTCTACAGATGCTAATGCTTTTAGATACTAAATCTAAAAAAGATGGCTTCGTGAATTGTCAGTATAACCTTAAAAATCCAATTTAATCTAGAAGTGATCTAAAAATGAAGTAGAGAATGTAGTTATGTCTAAGTTTAATTCTACATACATAGTAATACTCTCAACGCATTTTACAAATGCATACATAAAAACGCAAAAATAAACAGGGCCGACCAACCATTACTGTACAAGGAGTTTGATTACTTTAACCACATTACTGAGAAAAAAAACACTACACAAAAGTATGCATTTATAAAATACAGACTAATACGTATTGAAAAGGCGATGGATAACAATGCTACAAGAACACTCAAAATGGCGGCTCAAGCCTCGGTTGTTCAGCCAGACTAATGTACACTGCAGTTAAAGAGAGAGAGAGAATGTGTGTGTTTGTGTGTGTATGTGTGTGTCTGCATGTGACTACTTGGATATTTGTTTGTAACTATATCCTTGTAATATGTGTGAGGGTGTGTGTGAGTGAGTGAGTGAGTGTGTGTGTGTCAGTTTGTATGGTATTTGTCAACGTATGCGTGTAGAGATAACTTAAGCAAAAAGGAATAAGCCATCACGACTGTCACGATCAATGCCAAGTGTTAGACGACCTATACCTTGGTGTTGCATTTGTGTGAAGTAGATTTTGTTGATGATGTGTGCTGTTGTGTTACTGTATAAGTAAACACGCTTATATCTGAGTACTCTGATATGTTTGTGTGCTTGCCTGTGTCTGTATGTCTGTGTGCAAATTTTGTGTGTGTGTGTGTGTGTTTGTGTGTGTGTGTGTGCGTGCGTGCGCACATGTGTGTACGTATAAATTGCCTTTTGAGAATATTTGTGTATGTATGCATCAGTTTATCTATTTATTTTTGTGTGTGGATGTGTGTGTGTGTTTGTGTGCATGTGTGTGTAAGTGAGCACTTGAGTATATGTGCATATTTGTGTGTGTGTGTGTGTGTGTGTGTATGTGTGTGTGTAAGTGAGCACTTGAGTATGTGCATATTTGTGTGTGTTTGTGTGTGTGTGTGTATATGTGTGCGTGTGTGTGTAAGTGAGCACTTGAGTATA
>NC_063199.1:32690553-32730553 GCF_017589495.1 Alosa alosa
TTTTGGCTGGAACTCTGGCACAGTGAAACACCCGAGGCAGCAACTTTTGATTTGGATTTGACGGTCAATTCATGCAACTGGCTGGACCCATATGGTGACTGACAACAGCACAATCAGCCCAAATCCAAAAAATGTCAACAAATCATCTTTTTTTTTAAAATTGTTTGGACATGTAGACAAGTGACCCCATGTTGCAAAAAAAATTGAGCAATTGAGCAACTCCCTAACACTATACATTTTTGAAAATCCTACACACATCACAGTCAGTGCCTCCCCCCCGCACACCCACCTCCCAGCCCCACCCACTCTAACCCCACCCACAGCAGTCTGCCATGTTGGAGGAGAGGAGACTAATGGCAAAAAGGCAGGGAAACATTTGAATAAAAAACGTCTATCAGTGAACCCTCGACTGAGAACAGCACCGCGTCACACTGCAGGAGTATTAGACCAAAGCACTCGATTGTCCTTCAGCTATCATGCTCCATACCAGTAATTCATCTCTCTCTCCCTCCTCCTCCTCCTCCTTGTCTTTCCCTCTTTCTGTCCCCCCCTCTCTCTCTCCATCCATCTCTTTCTCTCGGTAAAAGCAGGAGAGAGAGAGAGAGAGAGAGAGAGAGGGTGGGAGGGCGTAAAGCAGCGAGGCCGGGAGGGAGGGGGGGGAAGAGTGACACAGAATCCCCTCCTCCTTCCCCCCACTGCGCAGACTCTGTGGTCTCTCTCACGCCATTCTAGCACACTACACCTTCATAATCCGAGACAGAGAAAAAGAGAGAGAGAGAGAGAGAGAGAAAAACTTCCAGTGAAGCATGCGGCTGATGCAGTTTTCAAATATGCATGGGCGCTGAGAGCAGTTGGAAGTATTAACCCTATGTCTGGACTCTGGGAAAGCCAGGCTGAGAGAGGACATGTGCACAACTGCAGACCCCCGAAGCACATTCAGCGCCATGCTAAACGAGACAAGATGATCGGGGCTGAAAAAAGAAGTGCGATCGTAGCAACATGTGGTTTGCCCCTCTCTCTCTCTCTCTCTCTCTTTATCTCTCTCTCTTTCTCTCTGTCTATTTGTCTTTCTCACTCTGTATTACTGACCCTAAGCCAGATAAGGCCAGTTCCAGTAGTTCGGCTATTTTGGCTGGAACTCTGGCACAGTGAAACACCCGAGGCAGCAACTTTTGATTTGGATTTGACGGTCAATTCATGCAACTGGCTGGACCCATATGGTGACTGACAACAGCACAATCAGCCCAAATCCAAAAAATGTCAACAAATCATCTTTTTTTTTTTTAAATTGTTTGGACATGTAGACAAGTGACCCCATGTTGCAAAAAAAATTGAGCAATTGAGCAACTCCCTAACACTATACATTTTTGAAAATCCTACACACATCACAGTCAGTGCCCCCCCCCGCACACCCACCTCCCAGCCCCACCCACTCTAACCCCACCCACAGCAGTCTGCCATGTTGGAGGAGAGGAGACTAATGGCAAAAGGCAGGGAAACATTTGAATAAAAACGTCTATCAGTGAACCCTCGACTGAGAACAGCACCGCGTCACACTGCAGGAGTATTAGACCAAAGCACTCGATTGTCCTTCAGCTATCATGCTCCATACCAGTAATTCATCTCTCTCACTCCTCCTCCTCCTCCTTGTCTTTCCCTCTTTCTGTCCCCCCCTCTCTCTCTCTCCATCTCTCTTTCTCTCGCTCTCTCCTGCACACACTCTGTGTCTCCCGCCACCGTCCCTCTGTGAGCAACATTTGGCGTTTTCCATTTGTGGCAGATTACTGTAACGCTATTGTAAAACAACTTCCTGCCTCTTTTGGCTTCAGTTCCACAAAACCCGTGAGGCTCGAAGCTCAAACTTTTTTTCCCTCCCCTCTCTCTCCCTCTCTCTCTTTCCGTCCTCAGCGAAAACTATCAGGAGTGCTGAATAAAAAGAATGAGGGGATGTAGCAAGTTGTAAAGTCTTAGTCTCCTCCTCCATTGGATTCATTTGGATTCCCATCCTCTTAACTGATTTTGCAGACAAACGAAAAAAGAGGGACTGCATGCATAGCAGACAAAACAGAAAAAGAGGTGGGGGAATACTTCCTTTGCTTTTGATGCTTCAATTTCTTATTTCTCTATCTCTCCTTCCTTTCTCTCTTCTGCTCTCCTTTCTCTCTCTCTTTCTCTTTCTCCTGCAGTAGTGGGATACGATGCGATTGAGTCTCTGCACAGATTCATCTAACATGGCTGCCACAGGCTGTGCTTTGGGAGTGTGTGTGTGTGCGCACACTGAAAAAACTTGTGCACTAAAATCCGTGCAGCTTCTACTTTCGGGCCGGGCGGTTCTGTTTCTCTCCCGGACTGGTCTCGGCGCTGGCGGAGAATCTGGAGGACCCGAGGCCAGGCTCCACACGTGCTCTCGGCTGTTAAGGCACTGCAGGCAAAGCAATAACCTCCACAAAATGGCCACAAGTAAAATAACTCAAATGATTGTGAATTTCCTCTCTGAATTGTCTGAGCCATACAATGCAAAGGGCACACCGGCTCTGGAATGAGGAAGAACCTGACCAATGAAACGCTTTGTTAAAACGTCACATCTCGCCACACATTTTTCACCAATTGCATTTTATTTTTAGGGGAAACTGGTTAACTATACATGCATAATATGTTGCATTGCATACATCTGGTGCATCTTTATATGTGCTTTTCAAATTCTCTCCAGGGTATCTCCGATTTCACACTGGGCTCATTTCATGGTCTCTGCTCTACAATATCTGGGCTGTTTGCGCCCCATCCATTTCGAGCGTCTAACCTTGCTGTGTATCCTGTTATGGTGCACTACAGAGGGCTCATCTGAGGACACAGTTTTGGTTTCAAGTTGTAAGCCAATGCTTCACAGCCTGTACCAGCAAGATGGCCCTCTTGCTCTCGAGGACTGGCTCACATTAATCCATGCTCTTTTGCTTGCTATGACAGCGCAGCTCAATGTTTAAATGATTCTAAATGTATTTTATAAGCACAACCATACAAACAGCATAGCAATTATGAATAAGGCAGGGGGCATTGATGTGTGGATAAAAACAACATAGTCCAATAATAAATACAATAGGAAAGTGCAGAATTCATACATGTGAGTTGAGAAAATGTCTATAGGTGCACACAGATTTTTATGTGACAAGAAAATCTTCCTGCGACGGCAGTCTTTGCATAAGGCAGAAGAGTAGACATATTGTTAACTGGTAAAACCATGTGAATTCTAAACTGACTTTGAATCCTCTAAATAGACATAGCAAAAGAAATCTGATGAAAGAGAAAGAAATAGGCTCGCCCGAGAGATATGGGGTTGATAGAGAGCCCCTGTTCCTTGTTCCCGTCTGTCCATGTCAGTTCATTCTTATGGAAGCTCAGATATAAAACGAAATGGCTACCCTCATCATGTGTCAGGCACGCACTGCATAAGCACATACTGCATAACCATGTATTTATGCTATAAAACATGCAAACCCATTATGAATTAAATTGCATTCTATGCCCAGATTTCTATCATTTGTTGTTTTGCTTTTTTACTTATCATATGAAGATATTGTGAAATACATTAAGGTGCACTATAACAGTAACTATGAATATTGGGAAATAATAATAGTTTCTGTGTTAGGGGCACTGACTGTAATAAAAGTGGTAGACTGTTCAAAGAGTGGCGTTTGACATATATTAGATTATATGCACATAGTACTGTGTAAAAGTACTGTACATACTTCAGCCTTTGTTTGTCACAAAACACCGGTCTATACAGTTATATGTGTCAATTGGAAATATACATTTCATAGTGTCCAGCACTTTTTTGTAAATAGTAAAGTATTCCAATGAGACATGTATGTCCTGTGAAAGACACAAAGTATCAAAGTAACAAACCACACTGCAGACTTCAAAACTAAAGGCCATCAACTCTGGAGTGCCAGAAGCCAATGATGAGAACAGAGAGGAGAGAGAATGGAGCCAGTCGAACCTGACCAAGGAGCTGTGAGAACTGTGGTGAGCTCTCGAAAATACTTGAAATACCATTTTTGCCGAGTTCTTTGTACAAGTGTACCTACATGTTAATTTATGCTGTTTTGAAGAGAAGGGGAGGTTGCAATGATTTTTTAAAGACTTATTTTTTTTATTTGCTGCACTTATTGTTATTTGTAAAAACTAAAGTAAAAAGTAAAAACTATCCATTAGATTATTTTTGAGAGAGTCCTCACATTACCACATTTTTTCCAAAAGTACCTAAACCTTGTGCTCGGTGGGTAGGTACTGTATTTATGTACATTCTACATAATCTGAATCTAGTTGACCATTTTGTGTGTTCAAGATCAAAATGGATGTCTTTATTAAGTACCATTATTGATTACCATTGTTTGAATGATATTTTAATTATGCTGCTATCATTCAACACATATTGCTAACCTTGTCAGAGATGCAATGTGAGATGTGCATTAAAAAAATACAGCTTCTGCTGTGAAACATAAAAATAAGAGAGGAGTGGAAATCAAGTGAGGATACTCTGTGGTCCTCTGCACCTCACCAATCGACATGATCAAAAACTTTGGACAGGAGATAAAAATGTGTTTGTACAGAGAACATCCTCTAGAGGTTGAGAATAATCCAGAACAATCCAGAGAACAACCTGTTCTATTTCAATAAATCTGTAATGATCATGCCTGGCATTATGGAGTCAGCAATTTCAACATGCGTACAATACAAAGATAGGCTATATACAGTAAATATAAATCGATTTTCATCTATTCATTTCTGTGCTAGATGAAAGAACAGTGCTAGGACATGCTGAGACAATGACAAAGAGTGGGTGTCGGACAGAGAGCGCTTACTTGTCTCCTCCGCCGTGCCTCGGACTCGCTCTGCATATTGTCTACCCAAGCAGAGGATCCCTCAGAGCCGGGGACATTTGGGGAGAGCCAGCACACGTAACTGGGGATGCAGTTTGTTTATCTCCGGGTAGCCAGTGTTTGTAGCAACAGGAAGTGCAGAGGAAAAGGCTGGAGGAAGGAAGCGCCAGGCGAGGCAGCCGAACAGAGCAGAGCAGGACAGAGCAGGCCCTTACCTCGTCCACTGTCCTCAGGCCAGGGATCTGATTGCCCTGCCGAACAGAGCAGGCCCTTACCTCGTCCACTGTCCTCAGGCCAGGGATCTGATTGCCCTGCCGAACAGAGCAGGGCAGGACAGACCGGAGGAGAGTCACTCACTCCCAAGCAAGGCTGGCGAGAAAAAGCCCATTTATCTGGTGGCCCAGGTCACACAACACTCATTTCAGTGGGTGAACCCCCCACCGCACACAATACAAGCACAAACACATACAATATGGCTTCCTATTGTTTTTTCCTCCACGTTACAGCTTTAAAGGGCCCCTATTAAGGCTTCTAAATGGGAGCTTCCATACGACTTCAAGGAGAGGGACTGAGTCTTTGAGGTGGTCTTCCCAAAGCCCCCGCACGTGTCTAAACAACTACCCTATTACGCCGAGACCCATGAGGGCACTCCCCCATTGGAGCCTGGACAAAGGCCGTGACCCCGGGGTCAAAAGCGTTACTTGGGAGGCCGGTTAGGTCTGGCTGAGAGACACAGCCACTGTTTGCTTTGACAAGGTAAAGATTGCTAACAGATTAACTAGTGCCGATTAGGGGAGGGCAGTCTCCGTGGGATCTCCCTTAGGGCCCTGGGCAGCACTCCTTGTTAGGAACAGTGTGACCTCTGACCCCAGGAGTCAGTCGAGCGTGACCACTCTCACTTACTTGCTCCATGAGCGCCGCCCGCTCAGGGACTGAACAGGCGCAGGTTCCTCACACCCGGCCGACACACGCCATTGGCTCTCAGGTGTTTTTCAAATCAAATCAAATGGGAACCGTTTATTTATGCATGACAGGGGGATTCACAAATGTGTTGATAGCATTTTCATTCAAAGATAGTAGAAAGCAGAAGTAGAAATTCAGAGAGATTTATTTGTAAGATCATACAAGCACTATGTACACTAAGCAATGAGACAGCACGACTGCTTTGGAAAGGCCAATAGGTCATATTACTAAATCAAGAGCTTTGAAACATATGTAAATAATCTATAATAATTCAATATTTATAATTTCACACAGAAGATTTATAAATGTTCTCAACTGCTTTCCTCCGACTCCTCTAAGTTATGCAATTTAAATGATCACCATACAGAGACAAAAATTGTTCACATTAAAATATGAATAATTTGCATTTGTAATTTAATTCTGAGCTGTAATAAGCAACTGTAAAAATTATAATTGTGGTCTGAGCATGTTCAGCGCATATTGATTTTATTGGCCACCAAACTGCGCCTGCGCCCATTTCATGAAATGGGGGAGCTGGATAACTTCAGCATCACAAAATGGAGGACATAAGGCTAATGTAGTCTACTGTAGAGACTAGAGCAGATGAGGCTTTCCTCCGATTGGCTCGGTTAAGTTATTTTGAGATCCCAATCTTGAAATTGATCATGCTGCTGTTGTTTTGTGAGTGTTTTGTAATATCTGAAAAATCTATTAGTGTCCACAGAGATAAAACAGCTGCACAATGTTATCAGAAGTTCAGTTCGAACGGAATGCAAAAAAGTCTCATTACATTACAATTAACCCTTGACATCATATTATAGATTTTGTAAAATGCTTCAGTACATATTTGAATCTACAACTGGTATTAAAAAACAACTCTGCTCTAATTGTTATGTGTTATTAAATACATTTACATTAACATTAACAAGTCCATAGGGCAACTTTGAGATACAATCTCCATTTCTATAACTTATGTAGTGTGTCATAAGGTGGAGAAACATCTAAAGAGAGAATTCCTGACCAAACCCCTGGATGAGGGGGAACTCTAGGGGGATCTCCCTTAAACGAATATCATGACCTTGTAAAGGTAAGAATCCATTTGAACATCATTTTAAATAGGAAATAAAATAAGAAATACATTACAATGTTGACTTGTGCGGCGCATCGAGGATATGACCAATGGGCATCCCAAATCTTTATTACAATTTCTGTCTGTTTCATATTTTTAGATCAGTCTTACCATTGCCACTGATTTTATATTTCTTAACCAAAGGTCTTATAAAAGTCTAAATAATTATAATGAGCTCAAAATAATTAATATTTTCTCATCTACATTGCCTGTGTTTAGAAACATTTTAAGTTGTCTTCTAAAACTTGCTGGTTTAAATGGCACAGTCCAACCCCCACACACACCCCACACACACACACACACACACACACTTGTTATGCCATGACTGGTTTAAATTGGTGAAGAATGCAGAATAACCACTACTTTACATATATTATTTATTTATTTTTTTTTTCTTTGATGATGATGTTTAAAATAAACAGCTTTCTTTAATATACTATAGGAGAGTGTAGAAACTTTTTATATATTGGATAGGTGTTGAAAAGCATACAATTTAGAAAACACTTTATAAGTGTAAACTAATATTTATAACTGTTCTGTATGTATTTATGTAAAACATAAAAATGAATTCCACAATAAGGATAACCAAAAAATGCATTTAATTTAATCACCACTGGAAATGAGCAAATTAAGTGATGACCTCATATACAATACTTTTATCTCAAATTATGCATTTAAGTTATTTCAGTGATTTCGTAATATACAACAACGTATGTTGTTTTTTTGCTTTTTAGTTGAATCTTTCTTTTTCTGTAAATGTCTTTTCCTCTCAAGTATTGTTATTTCATATGGAGTATGTAGTGTGCTAAATACTTTTGAAATTCAGCATCAAAATTATGGAACCATCTTTCAAACACTTTATACACCAAATTCATTATTTGTATTTAAATAAACTGAAATGTATGATTTCATATTTCAAGCTGCGTGTGTCTGCGTTATGCTGAGAGGAACGGAGATGGATGAGAGACAGAGGAGGAACAAGGAGAAAAAGAGCAAAAGATTCAAACTGACCGAAATGCTGTGACAAGTCCCTAAAATATATACTGATCTGTTTCAGCAGTATGGAAAATCAACATACAAGCTATATAATACAATATAATAAACACTTAAGAAGACACTTCGGAGAATCTGCATTCATTACATTTTCAGCACTTTACAGTATTATTCTATTTCCATTTTTCACTGTGCACTTAATGTTATCATGAAGGGTAAAATATCAATACTTTGTTCTGACAAAACGATCGAATTAAAATCTTTTCTAGCCATTCCAACAAGTTGTTTCAGGTAATCCCAAACACTAAGTATGTTTATACACAAAATCTGACAAGTGACAGAAAGCATTTGGGTGAAACTCACCAGACAATTTCTGCAACTTTACAAAAAGAAATCTTGCACGGATGTGCGCAGCAAAAGCGTTCGGAGAAAGAAAAATGTTGACTTGTGTGCGTCAGAGTGCTGAGTGTTGCTGAGTGAGCTGGAGAGAGACCTCCGGGCACCTTTAGCAGGCTACTCGAGGATAGGACTGGAGCCGCAGACCAGCTGCAGCTCTGCCACCTCGTCCAGCACAGTCCAGACAGACAAGACACACACACAGACAGACAGACAAGACACACAGACAGACAGACAGACAGACAGAGAGGAGAAGAGTAGAGAGGAACATAAACGAGGAAGGGAAGAGGAAAAGCTTGACTAAAGACTGCCTGCTCATTTTACTAACTGCTAATCAATAGCCTCACTTCTAGTTTCATTTTTTCGCCTAAAAAGTAAACAGGTTTTCTTTCTTCACCTAAACTAATTAAAGTGCACAAGACATGATTTGTAGTGTATATATTCCATTTCATTACAAGCATTTGCAAAATACAGGAAACAATTAAGGAAAAACTGCCTCTTGCATCAATAATTTCTCTGCATCAAAACTCAAATTCATAGCTACACATGATATGCCTGATGTTTATTGATATTCCTTTCGCTTGATAAAATGTACCAAATGAGGTGATCAACTTTTTTCAATAAATCATGCGTGGACAGAAGTGTTTCTGTTTTGTAAGGAATTCTCCCAGCATTCCTGAATTTAATAACTTCAGCTATCGAAAGAGATTTGAACGTTTCTGGTCCTTCAGCACCCAAGTGGTTACAACACCTGGCAATGTAATCTTCTGAGGAAGGTCCACCTGAGTGACTCTCGCTCTCGAGATGAGGACATGCCAGAACGTCACCTTAACTCTGGAACACAGTACATGTTCCAGTTGAGCCCTGCACACCCAGATCTCCTCTAACCCTCATCTAACCCCCCAATGCTGTAGTGCCAGATGAGGCTGAAATGTGCAAGGAAAACCAATGATGTCAGTTAATATATGTCACAGTTAATATATGTCACATATCAATATATGTCACAGTGCTATATTATCCCAGCACTCATCCTCTCTGCACTGTAAAATTCTATGGAAACTGTCACTTTGTCAATTCATGTTTGATTCAAATTTGTATTTAGTCAATCTGTGGCATCTTGAATTGCCAGGCCACATGACACTAACAGCCACATAACATGTGGATGTAATTAACTATATCCTTAAGTATTCTTCTTTTTAAAATGTCATCCCATCTTAAAAAAAAAATATTCTTTTCCGAGTATTTATGACGTGCTTTATCTGTCAAGGAAAATGACAGAGCTTTTTGCTGTGTCTAAATAACAACCATTTTAAAGAGAAATATTCTTTCATTACGAGCTTCCCTCACTGCTATTTATCAATGTTTGACAGTGGAAATCTCCTGAGTGCCGTGTTTCAAAGACTTTTCATGTGGTTAACAAGTTTCTTCAACATGATTCTGTGGTTGTAGTCCATGGTGCATTTCTGCATGACAATATGTGGAGGCAAAACATATGAAATAAAAGAAACAGAATCATGATATATTGATTGAATACGAGAAATGTGTTGTTGATTTCATCTGTGCCCCTTTGTGTTGTTGGACAAATATCTTTTTGTACATAATGTGTGCCATATTATCGTAACAAGGGAATATTTTCTTAACCTTTGAGCTCCCAATGCTAGTTTGGGTAGTGCTGTGGTGAACATATCCTGCTTTACACAGCTTTGTGTGGTAATCTGCATGCTTTGTTGTGCATGTTTTATGACGTTTTATGATGTATGACGGATGCTTTAGTTCCCTTTTCTCAATTTTTCAAGATAATGAAAGTATTTCCTTATCAAAGACAACTTGGACTCTTCCTGCATGTTAGAAGGACTGAAATTAGGAAACTTCAAAATAGGCACATTGTCCACTCTGACAATGGTCTACACACAAATGTTGTTTCGATCATTTTGTGATGGGTTTATTCTACTGTAAGTTCTACGTTACACATAAAAAGTGTAACATTTCACAAGAACATGAGTTATGGCAAACTCTATGTTGTTATTATAAAGAACACAAGTACTAAAATAGATGTATAAAAAATAAAATAGAGAGATATATACACACATATCTTTTTTTAATTAAAATATAGATACTCACAGTCATAAACACAGTTTCTGCAGTCAGCTGCAGTTTTTCAGCATGGTGGTAAGGGTGGGGCTGGTCTCTTCTCAAGCCTGATGTCGAGTTGAGACTGAGGTCAGATGTGGTCAGATATGGTGATGTGACATATGACACTGGTCATATAGAACACTCCAAATTTCATTAGCACACACACAACCCCACATCTTTGACCATGGCTGTGTTATACACAGAAGACACACTGTACTGTACGTGCTTATCCTGAATTACTAATAGGAGAATACACAACAAGGACTTAAAGACATTCCTACATGAAAATATCACCTAAAAGTCCCAAATCAGTTTGGGGAATATGCTGCACAATTTTCTGATGTGAACAAATGTTCTGGGATCAAATCAGGGCGCATCTAGAAACTCCACTGTTGGACTTTTTCTGAAAAATACCGGAGGTCCTTCTAAAGTGTTTTACAGACTCAACTGTGGTAAGCTGTAAAAGCCATATGCCAGCCCCGACTGAAAGCTCACTGCATTTTAATAGCCCCAGCACAACGGAATGACCCGAGTGGGGGGCTGTGCCAATAGGGGCTATACCCTCTGACCCCTGTGCTCCAACTACCCCGGCCAAAGAGAATTGGGGCAGTCCAACTATAGCTCTCTCTCTCTCTCTCTCTCTCTCTCTCTCTCCCCCCCCCCAAGTAATCAAGCACACACACACACTCCTTTTTTCTCTCATCAAGAACATATTAACTCTTTCTCACATGCTTACAGCTCTCTCTCTCTTTCTTTCTCTCTCTCTCTCTCTCTCCCTCTCTCTCTCTCTCCCACCCAGTGTCTCCTTCTCTCCATCCATCTGCTCCTGAGAGCTGGTGCTCCTGTGGAGGAGTAGGTGAGGAGGAGTGTGTAGGGGGTGGAGCAGAGAGGGTGGAGTAGGGTGGTAAACTGGCGCCGTGCCAATCACACTGCAGTGCCCCCTGCAAGTCACAGATCCGTCAAGGACAAACAGCAAGGGGGGGGGGGGCTCCGACTGACAGACGGAGCAGGCTAACAGGCTACAACACACATGTCCTAAAGACTGAAACATGAACCCAGTGACCCCTGTGAGGTTGTCCATATTTTTCAACTGGGGCAGTATTCCCGCATGCCTCAGCAGTGCTCTCTCTCTTTTTTAAATATCATTTTTCTCCCTTCTGTTTTCCGTTGTTGTTTTTGTTTTGTACAGTGCTCATGGAGAGGGTTCACGGCCCATGGGACTGCAGTGTGAGATGCAGAAAGAGAAGGCTGCTGGGGGAGAGGGGGGTGGAGCCAGGGCAAGGAGTGTGGATGGTCATGTGCGCCAAGCCTGTGACAAAAGGGCCTTTTATGTGCAGCGTATGCAGATAGAGCTGCCTCCTTTGTGTTCAGATTCGAGATCCCATGCCCGGGTCTGGGTCTGTTTCGGCAGAGGGAGAAAGAAGAGGTAGTGGGGAGAGGAGAAGCAGTAGGACCAGGAGGAGGAGGAGGAGGAGGAGGAGGAGGAGGAGGAGGAGAAGGAGGTGGAGTGCCCCCTCCTGACCACACATCTCTGCAACTGGCAGCCTAGTCCAAGACCCAACTCACCCGTTTTTTTTTTTTTTTTTAACCTCCAAACCCTAAATGTGATAATTCACCTCCAGCTGCTCATAACTGCGCTGGATAGTACAGAGAGAAAAATAATGACAGTGGAATCAAACGTTTCCCACAAAAAATAAAATAAATAAAATCCCAACTGCCAGAGGTGAGGTGAACGAAATGGAAGATGAGAGCGTGCTACTGCGGCTTGCCATCGCAGTCCTTGGGAGAGCAGGCCCTGGACTGCAGCACCAGTGCCACTGCTCGGGCCTGGCCTTGGCTTCTGCCCTCAGCTGGAGGAGGAAAAGCAGAGCTGTTCATCAGAGCTGGCCTCCGCTCGCCCTGTTGGCCCAGGCGTGTGGACCTCTCTCTCAGCCACAAGCTGATGTGGAAAAGATGGAGGATCCAACACTGCATCATCCCCCCTCTCTCTCTCTCTTCCCCTCTTTCTCTCCTGTTAACTTTGCACTCTCCCTTATTTGTTTCCTACTCATAAAATTCTCATGGTTTTCAGGTTTTGCCACATCTGTTGCACAAATACATTTAATGGCGATCCCATGTAATAGAAGGAAATGATATGTGATTTTTGCAATTGCAATTCATTTATGTGAATATAATGACATGACAGAGCCTGGGCATTAAAAATAAAGGAAATAGACAGTCATGTGTGGCAAGCATGGACTGATCACAGGAGGCCCAATTAGTCAGACACCGTGAGGTACTGTCTCTATGCAAATGTGTCACTAGTAACTCTTTTAACTTAAAAGACACACCTATTGTCAGTGACGTCCAGCAACACTTAGCCTTGCTCGAGTGAAGACACCTTTCACTGATTCTCCACATACAAAGACATTTGTGGATCTGTAAACTATCACAACCTCTCTCTCTCACACACACACACACACATACACACACACACACACAGTCACACACATGATTAGAGGGACAAAGCGGAGGTTCAGTAGAGGTGATCGCTGCTGACTGTCAAAGCACTGCCTCCGTCCGTGTCAGGAGTAAGGACTTGGCACACACCATGCCGCCGCCATCTTAGCCAAAGCTTGCAGTGCATCTCACCAATGGAAGTGCTCTCGTCCTTAATGTTACGCATTCAGCCACAAACAAGACACAGAGAAAGAGAGCGGGATAGCGAGAAGGGCTGAAATAAAGCATTTCTTTTTGGTTACGTTCGTTTTTTGTTTGGCCATTTGTGTGAGGGTTTTTTTTGTGTGTGTCTGCAAGAAAGCAAAAAGCACCAGGAAGGAAAGTGGGGTATTGTGGGAGTGTGAGGGGAGATGGAGGTGGTTGTGCATAATGAGAGAGAGAAAGAAAGAAAGAATGAATAAATGAACGAGAGAAAGAAAGAAAGTTAAATGAGGGAGGAACAAACAAGGGAAAGACAGAGAGGAGAAATGGAGGAGGTAACTGAGAGAAAGAGACAAATAAAGGAAAGACAGAACATTCCTTGGCATGTAGGAGTTTTCCAGCCTACCTCAATTGACCTGTAAACCGTTGTGACTGGAAAAGATGCAAATGGCACATACTGGCTCACACAAAACACTGCAAGCTATTCAAATGAGAACCCAAGCCAATGACAATGGCAAGGGTGAATCTACAGTCTGGGGCTCAGTGGCTATCAGTAAGGGCCCAGAAAGTCATAAGCCTTCCAAGACATCCACCATTGGGCCATCTGCACTCTGACTGTTTTTTTCTTGTTTTTTTTAATCAAATTATATACAACGCAGTGCCGTAAACATGATTTTGTTTTGTGCTGAATAGCATAAATCAATGGCGAAGATTTATGGACCTCTGTGCAGCATACGCTCCTTTTCAGTTCTTTCAGTCTTACAGGGAAGCTACACCATGCGCGTAACTGAAGCGTTCCGTTCGCAACCCGTAAAATCCATTTTAGATTAATGGTCTATTTTTTTTCGAACTTACGCGCCGCTATCACGTCTGGTGTAGCTACTTCCACTGATTATAGTGGAAGCTAATTGTTGCAGCAGACGCAACGCAAACGGAACGCTTCAGTTACACGCCTGGTTTAGCTTTGTCCAAACACAGCAGTTTTAGAAGTAGCGAGTAGCCAACTCCATGATGAGGACCTGATTTACTTACCCAAGGTTTGCAAAACCTGGCCTACACAAAACACATTTTGTTCTCATTTATTTTTAAGCACTCTAGGTAATGTCTACTTTCCATTTGATCTGAAATATAAGTGATCATTCGTTGCTTCCTGATGCAGCATGTAATTATATGTTAGTCGAAAGTACAGTAAAAACTGAACAGCATTTCCTACAGAGCAAAGGAGCTCAACTTGCCTCATGAGAAGGTAACTACACACCCAGGATATCAAAGCCCTTTGACGAATTTTAATGGGTGTACACTGCCTTTTCAGTAAGGCCCCCAAAAAAACTTCAAAGATGAAAGAAGCTATTCACATAATCAGCAGACATAGTCACTCCTCTGTGCTGTGCTCCATTGTGACCTTGGAGCAGACTCTGAAAAAAGCAGCACCCAACCACAGAGTTGAGAAATTCAGCACTCGAAACATGTCAGAACAACACCACAGATTTCAAATATAATGCCATCAGCCATTTCAAATATCAACCGTCAATCATAACCATCAATTCACAGGAAAACGTTGGATTGTCAGATATTGTTATAGAGATGTGGGGCTTAACAGCAGCTTTGAATTCATCAGGTAGATATATCCATCTGTGACCAGGCCTATTCCACCCGTTTCATATTTCTACATCCTCTGCCACTGCCAAGGAGTGTGAACTAGAAACAGCTCAAGTGGACCGTGTGGTGCTGTTGACCGTATCTGGGGGACAAGTTCCTGTCCACATACAGCGGGCCTCAGGTCACCTAAGGTACCAGAGAGCAGAACACAAGAGCAGCAGAGGTGGAAAAAGTATGAAAATATTGTACTCAAGTAAAAGTACCAATACCTTGATGAAATATTAATCAAGTACAAGTTAAAATACCGATCTGAAAATGTACTCAAGTAAAAGTAAAAAGTAGTTCACTTAAAATGTACTTTAAGTAAAAGTTACTTAGTTACTTTTTTTTTTTTTTTTGGGGGTACCAGAACAACCAGTTTTACCAAAGACTTTCTAATGAGGAGATACAGCACTCAAAAAATCCTCCATAGTAATGCATGGGGTTAGTTTGTAACGCCAATATGGCAGTTGTCTACACATCATATGTCTACACATATCACAACCCTTCCGCGGCAAAACGTCGACATGTGAATACATTGAGCCAATCATGTGGTGTGTTGTAAAATACATTGAGCCAATCATGTGGTGTGCTGTGAAGACATCGTGCCAATCATATGTTGTGATCTCGCTGCTGGAGCAAGATTGGTGTCGTGAAGCCTTACGCACACGCATTTCTGCTGAAATAGATGCACGATAAGTGCCCAAAAAGTGTTGCAATATGGCCGCCGAGTGGAGGTACTTGCCTGAAAAGGACGTTGAGAAATGGAGATCTATGTGAAAAATCACCAGAGTTCTCCTTTAAGTTTGAGCAGGAGTTGATTTTCAAAGTTAGTTGCAGTGAACAGTAATCCAGCACAACTGAAAAGCCCCTCGTAGGCAGCTGAGGCAGGCAGGCCAATGTTGAGTTACAGAGAGTTTTTTTTTTATACTTGGAAACGAGCAGAAGGTTCAGCAGATTAAAGGGCGTCGTACTGGGGGGGAAAGTGGGAAGTATGGGGCCCCAATGGAGGAGAGGGCCCGTAAAAAGTGGAATACAGGGGGCACAATATTTTCACCAGGCATTAGTAATAACTCAGGTAATCCACACATAAAAAATCCAAACAACTCCATAAGTAGAGTCATGTAATGAAGTGGAATAACACAGGGGAAAAGTATTGAACACGCTAAGAAAAAGCACTAAGGCAAGGAAAGGGAAGGAACGAGCTGGAATCTGTATAGAGAGTAGTTATCCTTTCTATCTGTGCAAATTAATATAAGCTTGGTTAGTAGCCTACATATTGATGGGCTATAAAAAGGTTTTTCATTACCAAGGTGTCACACAAGAAACATTTCATGATGGATAAAAGCAAAAAGCTCTCCCAAGACCTTTGCAACCTTATTGTTGCAAAACATATCAATGAAACTGGTTACAGATGCATTTCAAAACATCAGAATCTTCCAGTAAGCAGCATGGGAGCCATTATCTGCAAGTGGAAGAAACATCACTGCATCATCAACCGCCATGCACAGGATCTCCTCCTAATATTTCTGACCAGGGGAGTCAGAAGGATAGTCAATTCCAAGAGCCAAGGACCACTGGAGAAAGCTCCAGAAAGACTTGAAGGCAGCCAATTTAATTAAATAGTTCTGGAAGGAACTAAAGATCAGGATTCACAAGAGGGACCCCTGGAATCTGTTTAGAACAATGGGCCAAAATCAGACCTGATACTGCGACCAATACGTTTTGTCATACAGGAAATGTCTTGAAGCTGTCTTTACAAACAAAGGCTTTTTCCACAAAGTATTGAAGAAATTTCAGTAGGCACGTTCAATACTTTTTTCCTGTGTCATTCCACTTTAATACACAAAACTCTTATGTTTGGATTTTTTATATGTGTGTTAATATAATGTGTTTTTCGAATAGACTCACTGGAAGTTTAGGCTAATTACTGAAAAAAATAAAAATAAGCGTTCAATACTTATTTCCACCATATATTTATTTTACCTGAATATTTTAACTTCCAAATTAAATGTCAAAATGAATGTCAGATGAAATGTAAAGTTTGACTGTATGTTTTGTATACAAAATCCAGTTGTATACAAAACATACAGTAGTGAAAACTGTGTAAGGTCACTCTCACTCTCCCTTGCTAAAGAGCTAAATGGTTTAGTCCGCCTGCACGATTCATAAGGTAGTCTATCTTTTGTTTATTTAGTTGAGCATCGCTAGTAGTGGACCGCTAATTGTTTTGCTGCTGGTGCAATGTCTTTCGCCAAGAAAGCCAAGTCAGGTTACTAAAAACAAAGGCCAAAACAGGAAAAAGAGAGACATCAAAATGAGGGGAAACAACTGCTAATAAACTTCTTTCCAAAGAAAGGTGAGCACAAACGTCAAAACACGAAATCCCATGGTGTTTGCTTAAATATCTCCGCAATCATTAGTGCTAAAACGAACTGAGACAACCGATTCGAATAGCGGAAAATACACTTTCATAGGTTAGGCTAATCTGATGCATTTCGTGATCCAGTCTCCATCACTTTCAGAAAGACTGCATGGCGCCAGCTTGATTCATGTCCTATAGACCTCTCCAGAATAAGTCCCGCCTCCTAACTTCCGTATCCATCCAACTTCCTGGCGTCGATTGTCTATGGGAAATAACATGGCGTTTTGAAAGATCGTACCTGTCAAACTCTGTAGGTGACAAAGTAGAAAAAGCTGCTGGGCAGATTGGCCTACACACTTCTGCCATCTAGTTTCCACTGGATTTTTTGATTGTCAAAAAATCCAGACTTATTCTGGAGAGGTCTATTGTAGGCTACACGATTTTTTTCTCTCCCTTTCCGTTTTCGTTAGTCTTTTTTTTTTACTCAAGTAACGGATGGGATTTTTGATGTAGCGAAGTACAATACTTCACTCAAAATGTAATCAAGTAAAATTTAAAATACCGATTTTATAAACTACTTAAAAAATACAAAATACACAGAAAAACTACTCAATACAGTAACGTGAGTAAATGTATTTCGTTACTTTCCACCTCTGGTTGGCAGCATGCTATATTACGCGTTGGAGAAGGACATATCAAGGATATTCTTGTCTGAAAGAAACGTACAAACAGCGAACGAGCATTTCTCTTCAAGTAATCTCCTGTGACAGCTACAGAAGTATCCCCCCAAAAATCTAGTCTATCACTTTTGAAAGCACACTGGTAGAGTGTGACACATCTCATCTGTAATCAAATATGTACTGATGGTGGGCTCTGTAAAATTCTGTGTGTCACACATACCACATTCTTGAATGATGCAATGTCAGAACAATTATGGAAAAGCAGTGCGTAAGGCGGGGCATGTTTCATTTTGATAAATGGGACTGGTTGTGGAAGGAGGCTGATCGACTTTCAAGGCCCTCAGAAAAAAAAATGGTTACTGCAGGGATTGTTTGCCAAGCATCACAAAATGAGGTAAATGGTGCATATCTAAAAACTGTTCACAAAATGGAATAGGAATATGACACTATCATTAATCTGTCACCACTCAAAAATGAGACGAGATGAAGCAATATGAGAAACAAAATACAGAGATGAGCCTCTATATTGATGCAGAACATGATGTCATGACAGCATTTCAAATGTCTCCAAGAGACCATAATCACCTAAAGTCAATAGAATACATTTCCATTAACAAGTCATCGCATCTTCTAAGATGAGACGCTAAAAAAGGTATCCTGGCCTAATATTTTGATTTGATCACAGTAAGACAGACCATGGAACAGGCAGACAGAAGGAGTTGGTGCCACCTGATGGCTCAAGGCTAGCACACAAATAAAGGCTTACTTAGGACAGTATTGCCTCAATCTCTCATCTCATGGGGCACATTTTGGCCGGCTCTCTCAATGACCACTTCCAATGCTGTTGTATTCAGCAGTGTCTAGACCGGCATGTTTCTTTCAACAGTGAAAAGCCTTTCAACAGATGCTTATTAAGTTCTGTGTAAGTCAATATGTTGCCAGTTTTGGACATCATAATCATACTGGACTAGATGACATACTGGACTAGATGACATACTGGACTAGATGACATACTGGACTAGATGACAGAATGGAAATGGTGAAATGCAATGTACAAATATGTAACAAGTTCTTTAAAGGAAATGCAAGATATTTGTATACCTTCATATAGTTTTATGTTACCTTTCCTCTGGATTTCCATGAAATGGCTACTGAAGTGTCCCGAAGTGTGAAATTAAAAAAAATAAATTAAATACAATCAACATTCCAATTAATAAAAATCTAAATTCAGCCAACAAATGCCATAGATCAGTTAATTACCTATACATTACCAAATATACTTGACCTTCAAATAAAATGCAATTACTAAAAAAAGCTTTCACACGTTCCACACAAACTCCACAAAATACAGTAACCCCTATCAACACCAAAAATAATATGCTTTTACTTCTACCCTAATAAAGTAGGGATATAATAAGCACAACTTTGTGTTAAGCAAGTAAGTGATGCTGCACTAAACCCTCAAGAATCCTGTGTGACACAATATGCTGAGGTCTAACAGTTCAGCTCAGTTAGTCCAGTCCAGGGGCCTCATTACAGAAACTTCTGGATCTTCTGAAACATCTCAGGATTTTTAGATATTACAGAGGCATGTTCTCTAACTGCATTTGGGGGTCCTGTCTTAGCTTAAGATAGGAATTCGGCCATTACAGGACTGTCTTAGGAATTTAATAATTTAGGAATTCTAAGTTAGGATGGCACAGACCCTGTCCTAAATTCAAATAATCTGACAAAATTGATCTCAGCAGTCTTGTTTAGTTGTTGCCTAGCCTATGACAAGATGGTTTCAAACCTACATTCATATCACTAAATACTCCAATCAGCAAGGGAGGATGGGACATTGGGAGGACCGACGGACATGGGGAGGATGGGACATTGGGACGGACAGATCCATGCAGTTACTGGCTCAAATCCGTCCTCTTTGCATTACACTGTATGACTTCTTATATTACTGCCTTTATATTAGTGTGGAACGGGGGTTAAAATTCAGCACAGTGCAGACCCAAAAATGCCATCAACATTTTCATGAAACAAAGTAAACAAAAGTAGTAGTCTAATCTCCCAATATAGGTGCATTTCAAAAAATAAAAATATTGTGGAAAAGTCCTTTCCAGACTGAGAGATTTAAGGCTCAAACCATTGCCGGTATTTTGCCTTGATTAGACTTACTGTACCTAGATTGTGAATTGTGGATACTGGATTTTTGATTTCCATGGGCTGTAAACTATAACCATCAAGATTTGAATAATCAAGATTAAAACAAAACAAAAAAAAGGCTTGAAATATTTTACTTCATGTGTAATGAACCTAAATAATATGAAAGTTTCACTTTTTATATAATGATAAAAAACTTTTCCAAGATATTCTTGTTTTTAGATGCACCTGTATAGCCAGTACAAAGCAAAAGCAGAAGGGCAAAACATGAACACAAGAAACGACTCCCAATCTCTTAAGAACCTCCGCTTCCAATTAGATTTAGATTACTATTACAAATGCCTCATTCTAACATATTGAACCCACTTACACACTTACTGCCCTCTGAGCACTATTATCATCAGGCAAATCCAGCGCACTATTAGCCTTCGGGCTCACAGTTAGATATTGATGGCTCGCTTACTAGTTGGGCTTTGTTCCAGACCATTTCTCTGTATTTTTCACTGGCTTTTTCATTGCAGACGTCCACAAAATATGCATAAATGGCCACAAGTGACAGAATACAATATTCCATTGTCTTTTGCTTTGCTCTCCCCATCCTTTTATCTATGATTTCGGAAAAACTCATTGATGGAAATCTGTCCCTCTCGTCACACCACTTGCTCTAGGGCAGTGGCAAACATGGCAACAGAACAAAAGAAAAGATTATGCATATGCAGTTCATTTCCCCCCCATTTTTTTTCCAGTTGTTTTTTTGTTTTGGTCGGCGGGTCAGATCAGAACTGAATTCTCACAACAAATGCATTCATATTTTTAAAAGAAAATCCTGTTCTGAAAATTGGGTGGCACGTGTCCCACCTGCGCCCCCAACACCCATCCTACAAATGGTATTGAAGAGTGAACTACTGCACATGTAATAGTAGCATAGCTTCATTTAGCTTGCAGGTCATTCAAGTGCATTCATCAAAGCTCACTTACTTTTCCCACTTTCTGCTGCTACTGACACTACAAATACATTGGGGACATGAAAAGAAAGGAATCATTCTTTCAATGCGTTTAGCATTCTTTCAATGCGTTTAGCATTCCCCCTCTGCTGTAATTGAACCCCTTTTGACCGGTCCCAGTCCCTTCTTCTTTCATTTTGACCGCAAGCAATACATTCGTCAGTCAGCCACTACCTCACACTTGACCTCTGTGTAGTGTATGCACAAAAGGCTGTTAGCCATTGTTTAGGAGAGGGTTCAAGCTATTGGTAGGCCTACTGCCAACACATTTGCAACTTGAAGACTGTTGAAGTAGTTAAGACAGTAGCCTACAGTGAAATGTCACAAAACTGACAACTGAAAAACAGGCCCATTTTTTAGATCTGTGTCTAAATTGGTCAAATGTGCAAATATTAAGTTAAATATTTTTTTTACTGCTTTAGACTTAGTCAGTTAATACAAAATCCAGATTTAGTCACACCAAAAACATATCAGTCCTTGAAATGCTGCCCATTTGAAAAGCCCAGATGTTTTGTTAAGGACAGGTTAGTCTCTGTAATTCAGGAAACTTTAAAAATATTTGAATATGATTGTTACTGTTTTGAATCAAAAGTTGTACAATTTGAATTTATGTCAATTAGCCATTAAGTAGCTTGAACCTTTTTTTTTCAAGGTAGATTTAGTTTACCAAACCAGAATTTCCCCTAGTGTAGCTTTGCCAGCTCAACTTCTTTCAGTGTGAAGTGATAGCTTTCAAAGCAGCTTGCCTCACACTAGCGATCAAGGCCAAGACCAATCACTGTAGATTCACAGCTGGGGCAGAGGTCTCCTGAGCACAGCCAGATCCCTGTTGGTCTGGTGAGGTTGTCAGTGGGAGCACTGAACTTGCGCTCTGTGTGTGTGTGTGTGTGTAACCATGGCAACAGACAGGTGGTGTCTGGGTCATGAGGTATAAGCGACCAGGCCTTGGGGCGTTCTGTCAGTTGATAAATATCTGGCACGCTGCATACACCTTCTGTCAGAGGTGGCCATGGCCACTTGAACACTGGTCAAACATAAACACATGTGACACCCCTTTCCCCAGTCCACCTGTTTGTTACTGTTTAAGAGTAGAAACCTCTTTAGACTATGTTACCACAGTGAACATGGCAATCAAATATACTTTGTTTAGTATGTCTGAAATGGCCGTAAGACACAGAGATACTTGCTGAGTAATGGATGAAGAAGCATGCTTTGTCAAGGATGAAGCAATACACCATGCATATGACATGCAATTAAACACATTCAATTTAACATTTAATTTCAACTTTCTCCTAGAGAACATTAATGTATCTATACTGAATTCATCAATATAGTTTATGAACTTGAGGATAAATGATAAATTCGAGACATATCTGCTCTTAATTAAATTTTCAGTTGAGTATGGCTATACTCACCCTGCAATCTAAATAGCCATGGCTAGGGCTGGGCGATATGGACCAAAAGTCATATCCCGATATATTTAGGTTGAATATCGATATACGATATATATCCCCATATTTTTTCCGCAAAGTTAGAGCTGTAAAATGAAATGTTCAGTCAAATATGAGTAGTTTTATTGATAACTCACTACTCAAATAACAATAAAATGTACACATAAACTTGGAGTGCCTTTTTTGAAATCAAAGCTCCGTAAGGTGCACATTTAAATAAAAAAAATATCTTAAATAAAAAAAGCCTATAAAATAAAATAGGCCAATCTTTTTCTGAAATAAATATATTTATATGAGAAAAGTAGCGTGCAGTTTCACAGCAGTGCAGAGAGCTCCGGTCAGCAGCTTGCGTGGAGCAAGGATCACAGCGCAAATCTGAACTATATCGATATATGCGATATGGTCCAATTCCATATCGCATTTTAAAATATATCGATATATCTTTTATATCGATATATCGCCCAGCCCTAGCCATGGCAGATCAGGGATAAATTAACTAGGAAAGCTCTATTCCAGGCCACAGACCTACTAAAGAAGACCAGGCCACAGACCTAGAGAAGACCAGCAGCATTTGAACACTATCCAAGATGGGTCGGACAAGTTAAAAGGAAAGGGACATTCTACTTTACTAAAGTTCAAAGATGAACTCAACAGACACATCAAATATGAAATGTCACTTTCTCATTACGATGGCACTCTCTTTTCAATCAAGTCATCATAGTGAACTTCAGAGAGAAAAGACAAGGCAAAATTGTGTACTGCTTTTGCACACAGAGTTAAAGACCAAACCCCCAAAATCTGCACTTGATTATTTCGCTGTGTCTCTCCCTCCGCTTGCCAATGTCCTCCACAGTTGCTATGAGACACCACAGCTGAGGCCAAGGGTTTGACATTTCATTACAAGGGGAACAAAAGCAAAAGCAGCACATTAGGCCAACCGAACCCAGCCGCCTCACACTTAACAGACAAATCACACCCTCTCAGATTGGAAATGGCTCGATCTGAGCCTTCCTATTCTCTGCTTTTATGGGCCAGATGATACACATAGCCAAAACGGGGAAACAGAACAGCCAGAAGCCAATTGCTGGATAATTTAACACTTATTTTAATATCCTTCCCTGTCCCCCTTTTACCCCTTTCAGGGTTTTAAGAGATTTCATATAAATTAGAGCAGCAAGTGCTATAGACATTAGTGGTTGACATATTGGGAGAAATTCCAAGGAATTTGAAGTCAGCACAAATACACTACATTACTCTGGCCTCTAGCATATTTGAAGGTAGTTTACACATAAAGTAGAACTATCAAAGATTACACATAGTAACTCAGATTTGTTTGATGTCAAAAAAGTTCTTTTATGATGAACATTTGCTTCAAGGCTACAATATGCGTTAACAAGCCCTTTTTGGGAGGGTGTTAACATTCTTTCAAAAACAAAAGTAATTTTTTTGTGAATTAAGTCCATCTGACACTAAGACTGCCTCTGATGATTTTAATAGTAGAAGGCATGCTGAGCCATTTTCGACCCATAAAATGCTGATTTTATAGTATTCAGTATTACCACCACTTGGGCTCTTTTTTTGTTAATATTTACTGCAAAAACAATTGATTTGGTCCAGTATTGAGTTAAACATTATAAACAGCAACTGCAAAACAGCTAACATCAAAGTAAACCACATGTTTTCACAACTGACAGACTTATAAAAGTTATCATAGGTGTCTGACAAATTGTAAAGTATCAGTGACACACCTGTGCCCGTTTTCCTCAATAACTGTAAGGAAACTTTAGAAAATGACTGTTTGTACAGTATTCCCCAGAGGATTACCTAAAGCGAAGGAAGTAAAGTCTTTTGATCCTCTCCACTGATCAACACCTGACCCCTATTGCTTCGAATGAAAATAAAAAACATATATCAGGGGGAAAAGTATTCCAGACCAATAATATTCAAACTACTGCTACAGAATCAAATTATGTTGTAATAGTGCACAAACTATAGTTCTGGTTCCATAGCCATAGTCAAAAGCACTTGTAAAACATTTTTGTAAATGACACAGGAAATCCACTTAACACTTGGGGCACGGTAAACGTTACACAATGCAATTAAAGCCGATAACATTAACTTTGGCCCCCAGTAGAGTACTAATGTGAAAACGTCACGTTGTCCTAGCAACCGGATTTTCTGTTCTAAACAACCGAACCCGAGATGGCATTTTCCATTGCTTCACTGTGTTCTTTCTTTTAAAACGAGAATAAATCAATTTCAAGAGATGAAAATCACTAGATCGAAACATGTCGAAGTCTTTTTTTTTTCTGTTCTGATTACATAACGTTATTACTGTCAACCGGGGTGGCTTTGGACACGTTTTAAAAAAAATTTGGAATTTATTTACAAACCTGAAAAAAACAAATCGGCAAGTAGGCTATGAGACTCTGACTGATTCAGGAAGCATTGCACCATGTCGACAGCGGTTTACACCACGTTAGTTTCAGTTTTTTTTTATAAAAAATTAAGACGATCTATTCTGAATAATTGCTTAAATCATCAGAGAGGTAAACTGCTTATGAATTTGAAAAAAAAAAAAAATGTTTCCTTTTCTATAAAACTTTGGTCCGGCATAGTATTTCACGTTGTTAATTTGGTTTCTGTAGAACAGAAAATTGGTTGCTACGGAAACGTGATGTCACACTTTAGTACTCTATAATTATCAATTGTCTGTACCCCTAGGCATCAGTTATGTTGGGGCTATGCCCCCACCACTTATTTCAATCATCAATTTCATCCCCACCACTTTTGACCAACATAAGATCTTACTACAATGAATAGCTTCTCAGAGTGCTTAATCACCATTTTATAGATGAAAATAAAATTGATACGTGGATATGAAAGTTGTGTGTAACATTGTGTAAGTCTTAAGTTATCAAGACCTCACAATAACCCCAAATTACATTGTAGTTCAGACTAGCCTTTACAATTCATGCTTTTACTATTGAATATCAATAACATGTATTCCTGGCATTGTGCTGCTTTAAATTTCACTAACAGTATGTCTAAGTATTTACTAAATCATAATTTTGGTTTGGTTTGCTGAACACAATGAAAATAAATTGTTGCTGCAATTAAAATGTCTAAAAGTCATAGATTAGTGTAATGATAACAATCTTGATCAGGCTAATCTCTAACTAGCTATCCTCTAGTATACTAGTTCATAATATCTATCATACAGCCTACATGATACTTTATGTATAACATCATGGCTAATGGTGGCTGAGAGACAAACTTTATTTCCCTTACATTGTAGGTGGCAACACCATGCGGAGGTCACATTACATGCTGCTTTGTGGCATGTCAGGTTAAGCAGCATCCTGCATTAGACTTGACAATAGCACGATTCTTATAGTTTCATGGAAATAGTTTTTTTTCATTGCCGCGTTCTGTATCTGGTCGTTACTAATTCACAAAGATATATCCCACTGGCTTTTAGCATAGTTTGCCAATTCAGTTCTAAAACACAAAGATATATCCCACTGGCTTTAGCATAGTTTGCCAATTCAGTTCTAAAACACAAAGATATATCCCACTGGCTTTAGCATAGTTTGCCAATTCAGTTCTAAAACACAAAGATATATCCCACTGGCTTTAGCATAGTTTGCCAATTCAGTTCTAAAACACAAAGATATATCCCATTGGCTTTTAGCATAGTTTGCCAATTCAGTTCTAAAACACAAAAAATTACAGCAACTTGAGACTGTTTTGCATTCCTATTCGAGTTGTGCTTATTGCAATAGCAGTGGATGGTAGGATAGCTATATGGCCCCATCTATGACCAGCACTTTTCAACCAACCTGATGCCTAGGCCTGTACTCACAAAGAATTTTCATGTGGGCATTGCCACATTTGCTTTTGTGACCGAAATTGTGAGCAGAATGTGCCACACCTTAAATGGGCGCTCCTCTGTTTGCAACTTTCTGCCTGTCCGAGTCTAAGCTACAAAATCACTTTTTTTGGAATTTAACCCAGTTTTACTAAATCCCTTGGGCCAAATGTGGAGGAGAAACCTTTGAAACCAAGCTCTGCAATCAGGACCAATCAGAACTGACTTTGTTGCTGCAACTCTATACACAAGGGAAGCAGCCAATAAAATGGCAGAACCACTTTCCCTACCCACCAACACACATAGCCCGCCTGTAAGGTGCCCTTTCCGCACATGAGACAATCAAAGCCTGTGAAAAGCTATCATGGAGGTAGTCATTCATTATAATTAGGCCTGTTGCCATCCCGAGCTGTCATAATTTAGGCGCTTCCAGGCCAGCTGCTGCCGTAGTCCAGTGGCTCCTTATTGCTGAGACCACTCCTCCCTTCTCCCTGCAGATGAGGCCACCCCATTATTTGTGAGACGAAAGAGAGAGACATGGACACAAAATGAAACATGCTCTCTCACTAGTTTGCATTTCAATTTAGATGAAACACATGCTTAATGAAACAAAGAAACAAGTGCGCCAGGTTGTTGCCTCGACAGGAGTCAGGTTTTTTTAAAAGGATGGTAGTTGCATTTTATCAGGTATGAATGGTTATTTTGCCAAACATAAGTTATGAAAAAAACATGTTGTTAAATGTCTATTATGACTTCTTCTATGATTTGTTTGAAATATACTGCTATAAAACTGAAAGTCCATACAATGCTGAAGTTATCTGGATTTATATCCTCACACGCAATGCAAACAGCAACAAAAAATAATCATTCAAGGTTATTCCCAAGTAACAGACGTCCTTGTTTGTGAATTATTTTGAGTGCACCACAGTAGGATAGTCTGGCAAAAGATCAGAAATGCTGCTCAATTAGCTTATAGCATAACAGTGATTACTAAAACATGCAAAAACACAAAAACTCACAAGACAGTCAACTACACTTGTCATGTACTTCCTATAGAAATCTAGTGGAAAAAACTGTTCACACGGCCCCCTTCAAACTATACCCCACCATGAGCTTCTATGTAGTGCAAACTCAACGCAGAGAAACAGCTCAGATCCCAGTGGGATTCAGAACTAAACAGGAAGGAATGGCAGAAATCTACAGAGATTCGTTTTATTTGCTTACAGGACATGGTTGACTCAGGAACTGGCTTTGCCTGCTGTATCTTTAAAGGACCTGAAGTTTTCTTGGCAGTTAAATGAAGAACTACGAGTTCAGCCAAAATAGACAATAAAGCAGAAAGGGGTAACATGCCAAAATGCAAGGGCAATTCAGTCCAGCGGCTCATTTTTCCAAAATGATTCACACTGGAAAGAAAAGCATTTCCCTGTCCTCAGATGAACTCTGTGTGCTCTCCATCAACTCCTACAAGGAAACACTGAGGGAGGGGACAGCCCTCGCTCTCTCGCTCTCTCTCTCTCTCTCTCTCTCTCTCTCTCTCTCTCTCACTCACACACACACACGCCACACACAAACACACACACACACAGTGAGGGCGACTGAGAGAGGGAGGGGAGACAGAAAAAGGGAGGGAGCCTTCACTGCAAATTCTTTGCTTTTGCTCTCTGCAGAATTAGGTCATGCACATAAAAGCTGTAAACGCAAGGATAAACATCCAGTCTGTTCAAAAGACAATTTCAAAGAAAACAGGAAAAAAACACTGGGAATTCCAACGTGGGAGCGACGCACAGTAAAATACAGTAAATGGTTGTTATATATCACCGTAAAACAAGGTCAAATTTGGCCTCTCTGCGATCATAGCTTTGTGTACTCACTGACTCAATAGCCCAAACCAGCTCGGCTCAGCCCTGCCTGTCCTGACCACATGACAGCCTTCTCAGGAACAGCTGGGCTTGACTCTGCTGCTCAGCAGAAATGGCAGCAGTTGGAGCCGTTGGCAGCAGTTGGAGTCGTTGTTATCATTGCCCTGTCACCTTAGCTAACACTGCCCAGAAGCTAGCAGGCTTACTGCACAAGTAGCAAGTTTACAAGCAGTGTGAAAAATAGAATGAAAAAATAATGGCACTAAGATTTGTTTGCAGAGAGCAGAAGAAACTGAATTGTCGGTGTATCGCAGTATCTTAATCAAAGGTATCAGTCTCGTTATCATATAAGACAATAATCAAGTCACAGTGTTTTGATACTGATTTTGGCAGATTTAGGGAACAACATGGGCCTACATCTATCAGTTGGCTGCATAACTTCACATCAGATACCAAAAGTATGAATATGTGTACAGTATATAATAAGTATTCTTAAATCTACTCTGATCGTATCACCTAGTAGGCCTACACTGATTCAGTGGGTGAGGATGGGAAAAAAGCACTAGAAGGTTCTAGACTTCTGTAGCTATCATAGAAAAGGGCCTGGAGAATTTTCTCACAACACATACATTGTACAAGTCCTAGCACTTTCAAATACTCTTATGCCACCACTACAGGAAGGACAAAACAAGGACTCCACATACACAAATATATATATGAATATATATGTATTTTGTTGGTGTTCAATATTAGGGAGGACAAAACAGCTCTGTTATCTGACCCTCTAGCAGCTTATGTGGAGAGACTACATGTAATTGTTTGTATCTGTTGTTTAAACAACTAGACAACAATACAAAAACAAGTGGAGTTTGGATGCATTATCATTTTATCTTCAAAATACTGTTGGTCAAGAAGCAGCACATGCTGATCACTCTGTTTAGAAAAATCAGACTTAAGATTGTTCAGCTTTGATTTATAAAAGTGTGGCAACAGCCAAAATCCTATTCATCCAAACTTCAATATGGTGACAAAGCAAGAGTAATATGATTCTGCGCAAGCACACTATTCAAGATAGTAAAACATAGGGGTACATTTAGCAGCACGACCTACAATGACTATTCAGCAGCATGAAAATAAATGAATGACACCTTCTACCTTATTTAAATAATAAAAAATATATACATTTATCTCCACTGTTATAATATAGCCTATGTTTACCTCAGCCAAGTTCACACTTAAATAATAGGCAATCCCATAAGGCCCAACACTAGCATAAAGTTACTGTTCACATATCAAAAATAACACTTTAATGGTTAGGCTACTGAATCGAGTTGGATATAGTTTGTTTTAACTGAAGATGTATAACTGGTGTATCAGAACAGAACAGCAGATCAGAAGGCTCATTTGAAGACTATAAAAAAGGATGTCTAAAATACCCAGCATTGATTGTCAGTGTAATCTATCTGGGGTGTACTTAACAGCTATCTGTGGTCACGTTTGTTACAACTCAATAAATCATTTCTTTCAGTTCCATTACGGCATCCCCTATGTTTCACATTACGCGATTTGGGGTTTATTATTCTAATTATTAATTGCAATAATAGATAATGTCTTTGCTTCAGTTGTATTGTTGCAAACAAGACGCACAAAACCCTTGGTGATGTAGTTCATGAGCAAAAGAGATAAGGAATGGATACTGGGTTAATCAATCAGAACACTCACCCTAGAAGAAGGACCTTCGAAGTTTCTTCTTTCTGTCTAATTTCCCCCATGCGCGCGAATGTAGACCCAAGGCATTCGACATCTGAATGTGCCTCTTTAAAAATAGAAAGGGCAGTCTCTCTCCCCGGATTTGTCCAGTTTCAACTTCAAGTGTAAATTTCTTGCAGCGGGGGGTATTTTCACCGTCCAAAACATCACATCGAAAACAAAGCGTCTTGGCTAAAGACGTCTAACCCAGATTCGTGCCTCGGCCGTTTGTGCACGAGTGTGTCAGAACTAGCCAGCTGTAGACATTTAGAGATCCGTAACATAGGCTAAAAAGAAATTGTAGGTCCAATTCTGAAAGTTTAAATCCCGGATAAGCTTTTCATCTATTGTCTCATCTGAGACGTATCAACCCAGTAAACAGACAGCAGCAGCAAGAGATTGCGATGGGTTCATTTAAGGTGAGCTGATAGGTGTTTGCATAGGCTGGAGGCACACGTGAAATAGACTTTCATTTTCCTTTCTCATTGTTTTCAAAATGATTTACTCCTTTGGCGCTAAACGGCATGAATCACAACTTTTAGTGGTTTTAAACCGCAAAATGCGTAATGAATTGCACAGTCGCCAATACGTTTTACTGCGGATATATTTTTCTGTGAAAACCGAGGAAGTTCAGAGAAGTTTTGAGTCACATGAGCGTTAAATATTTACGTCCTCGTTTGGAATAGGCTTATTCAATTGTTGTAGGCTAATGTTGATGGGGCATTTAGATTCATGTGCAGTAACCCAGGCTATCATTTCATGCGTCCATTAATCATAAATTAGGTAGACTGTGGGAAAGGGTATAGGCATTGGCAAAACTAGCCTATACGAAGGCCTACTTAAAGATATTTTTATTAAACTTAGCAGACTTAAACCTGTGGCTTTGCTGTATCACTTATTTGCCTATCCCTATAACGTGTGCCACTCTGCACGTGTTGAGATAAGGGGGGTTAGTCAGAGGTTTAGACATTTTGATTTGCAATCAATTTATCCTTTGTGCAGGAAACGTGTATTTCAGTAAGATCTAAGACTGTTATGCTCACCCATATCACTAAATGCAGATTTGTGTGAAATATTTATAAGCTTCCAGTTAATTCCAGGCACATCACTATGACTATATGAATATTAGGAACATTCACAAGTTGGTTTGTTAAAGGTGATACTTTTACTCGCAATAACACATTTTCAACAACAGTTATGTAACATTTCAGGGAAGATACATTATTGTTACAGTGGTTGTCTAAGCTAGACCTTACCAATGGTCATAGTTGGATACCTAATAAATGATGTGATAGCCTATGTGATGCTGTGAACGTTTATATGACATTGACCAAAATGCACTTTATTGAATCTGAATATTTCTACTGTCTACTGTAAACCACTGGTGGTTATTCTAATCTGAAGTGTGTTGTGCTGCAAAAATGTGTTTTATTTTCTTCATACATCGATATCAAGTTACTTGAAAAGGCTGCATGCAAATACAGGCTTTTTAGTTGAATTTAGTTGAATTTACATGAATTAGGGGATATTAGAATGCTGTCATTTTGCAGCCAGAATTATCAGGTGTTTATATGATTATATTTATATGATTTACACTTATTAAAGCTACTTCTACTAGTGCTCCCATTATTGATGTTGATGGTGATGTTTCTGGTACTACTATTGTTAAGAATAAACTCTAATATTAATACTATTTATGTGGACATGTCTGAAGTCATAAATAACCATATGACATACGTAGTTAATTATATAGAATCATTAAAGTTTAGGTAGTGAAGATTTAATTGTGCTGATAGAATATGATACATTTTCAGTGTAGTGCTACAAGAAGAACACCATCCAATGAAGTCAAAATCACTAAACCATTTTCTCAGATGGAAACATAAAACTGCACAAAAGCCCTGGACTTTTTTTTATTATTATTTGTGTTGACGTCTGTTTGGCCTTACACTGCGTCTGAGGCGAAGTCAGTCACTCTCATGTCAGTGCATGCAGTTGTGGTGGTACGGGACAACACAACCTTGCTGACCCCTGCTCTGCTCGGAGACAAGGGTAATGAGATTACAGGGCTGAAGTGTGACTGTCTGTGATGACGTCTTTTCTCCAGCCCCATAGTCATGTGGTGGGATCAGAGAGGTTAGAGGCGGGAGATTAGTGCTCGGGTGACGGGGTTCACGAGACTTTAGGATCTTAGTGTGTGCAGTAGTGAAATCATCTGGACCTGCCTGCCTGCCTGCTGGGCCTGGGACTGGCACAATGCTTTAAGAGATGCCTCTGGGCCTGGGAATGGCACAATGCTTTAGGAGATGCCTCTGTTCGCCAGAGTCAAGATAAAGAGATATAATGACTTACTAGTTACCAGTACTTTGTTGCTATTCAACCACAGTCACTTTTCTAGGACAATAAGTGGATCCCAAGTGAACACTGTTCACTGTGTTCCTTTGTGCGATGAGGGGAATTCTCCCAGCCCAAATATTTTCAGGAACAAATGTTGTAGAAAGCTTGGATTTACAGGCTGATGACATTGGCTCTATATGGGAAAGTCAGCTTTACAGTATCTACAAGGCCTTGAGCGCTGCCCCTTGGCCCACTCAGCTCCACTTGTCGGGGGGAGATGGAAGAAGGAAAACAGCTCAGCTCACGGACTAGAGAACTGCTGTCACCAACTAATCGATCAGCATGCTCCCACTCAATTACACAAACCTGAAACCTGCCTCAGCTGCACTTAATCAAACAATGACTTCTGAACTCAACTGCATGTCAGAGCAAATATTTTTCCATGGATTTAACAGTCGTAGGACAAATGTTTACAAAAATGAAAGTGTTCCTATACAGGCACTTAAGATTATCTGTATCATTATCTGTATCACTTATTCAACTTAAGTTTTTAAGTTATTATTAATAATATTCTAACTCTAGTTAGTTGTATATTTTCATTTTGGTCCACCAATGTGTTATCCCCAGTCCTGGAGATTCTAATGTAGAAATAGGTGCCTCTGATGACCTAATGGTTGCTTTGTCTGATATTTGCTTGAATGAACACAAAAACCAGACTGTCTTGAAGGATTAATTAACTCTACGCTATGCTTATTTGTAATCATATGTTCTCCTGCGGTTACTAAACTTTTCCACTCAGAGTATGCACAGGGCATCTGGGTCAAACTCAAAAGCTAGAGTTTTTTCCAGCCAACCTCTGACAGCATGGTACGTTGGTGGCCTATCAAGGGACTGGGGACAAACATGGATATTAGCAGTGCCCTGGTAGACAGTAATGGAATGTGAGTGTGATGTTAACTCTGGTACTAATCACTGATTACTGACAAATGTGTGACAACTCTTGGCTAATAATTAGCTGTAATTTTCCCTGAGTCAGACTCGTTGGTATGTGTTGAATGAAGCACAGTCAGCAGACTCACAGTATCTTGATACCATGCCCTAGGGAAGGGCTCGCATTGTTGATACAACTGGTTCCATTTATTAAAAGTAGATTAAAACCAGTGCTGTTGCCACTACGCTAATACACGCTACAGTCTTGTCAGCAAAAAATAAGAATGCCGGAGTACTAGAAACTTCTAAATTTGACTTCTAGTGCCCTTGTAGTTTGCACCCAATCAGTTGCATCTTTTTTTTAACAGTTAATGTATTGACAGTTAATGTTTTAACAGTGATGTATGTCATGGTAATGGAGACCCTTTGGTAGCACATCCCACCTGGTCCTGTGGGTGCCACCAGTGGGGGCTTCACGTTGCCATGCAGGCTTTGTTTGAACTCTGACGCATGGTCGTCCGGAGCATTCATACGGGTGTGTTTGGGTGGAGATGCTTGTCTGCCTCTCCCATGAGAGAGAGAGAGAGAGAGAGAGAGAGCTGCCTCTCGCAGGGGCACAGACGGCAAAGCTGGCCCTGCAGCCGAGTGCCACCTCAGGACTCTGCGGCACCACCCCTCGCCAGACAACAAAGCACCGGCGACCATGCCAACGCGGGCCCTCCCTGCACCTCAGCCTGCAACCCAATCGGAACAGAAATGTCGAGTCGCACTGCCCGAGTGTCGTGTCTTATTATCCCATTGATCAAATGGCCTGTGCATACACTTATAATTTCCTGTAGTCTGTTTAGTTGTCATGTGATCGCTGTGAGTGGTAAGCTTGCGTGGAGCTGAACTACCTTTGTGGCTGTATTCCTGATTCATTTGCTGGCCATTGAATTAAAAAAAAATCCATATGCATAGCCATACTAATGATCGGTCTTTCAACAATCATCTCCTGTTCTGAGGTAGGTTATGTCAAAAGAAAGCTAAATCAGGGCTGTGCTTGTGGAGGAACACAATCTTTCATACGTTTCCTTTCCAGAAAATTCCTTTGAAGTCTTTGGATCGAGGACAGATCTGATATGTCACTTCAAGAATGCATAAAGGGAAATATCTGTGTACATAAGTATCTGAGTGTACATGGGGTTGTTTTGCCACATACAGCAAAAGGTTTATATCATAACATACTGCTTATGCACATGTATGTCTGAGTTGTATCCATACTATGCACAAAGAAACGAAAGAGTATATTTCATTGGAAATGTCTTGCTAATATCCTGATATATTCCAAACTTCACAACTTAAAATTTGCCATGGATAATTTGCACAGCATTTATACTTATTTACCATTGCTAGAAGATCAATTCAGTCTAATAAACAGCAGGCCATGTTAAATATAAAAGTAATAAAATGAGGTGATTATGGTCATTTTTAGAAGCAGACCTAAACTTGATGGTAGTGGTACTGGTACTGGTAATTGCCTATCTACAAGCCTTACTGAACAATTCCAACTTAATGCTTTCAAAAAAGCTCTTAAAAGGCTATTGGCTATAGCTCTACCTGTTAGTCTTCAAACACTCCATAGGAATAAAGACTGTTTGACCCCCACTAATCAGATCCTGAAAGAGACTGGATAGGACATCCACATAAGGTTATGTGTATTTGATGAAATTTGAAATGTGCCTTTGGCCACAGATGTTGGTAGCAAGCCAAGAGGTTGGAGACCAAACAAAATCAAAACAGGTTGTGCATGATTATGCGCCCTGGGCATATCTGCTGTAGTGCAAGTTCCAGACGTAAAATGCTATAGCAGGTCCCGTGTTCTTTTCATATTCTTTGAGAGTGTATTATAGTTCTGGACAGTCTGGGCTCGCATGACTTTGGGAATGTACAACCTAAGGGCATGCCTGAAGAGTTGAACTGTACAAAACTGGTCACAAATGGGTGATTGTCCTTGAATGACTTGTTGTCTGCACCTAGGATAACAGCTGTCAGTGATATGTCCTCACAGTCTTCAAATGCACATGAATGACAGGGTAGGGCACACATAAATGTCTGGGGTCCCAAAAGTTGAATTGGGGAGTGTGAGTGAACTGTATGTCCTCAGAGGTAATCTCAGGGCAGCTGACTCTACAGACAACAGCTTGAGGAGTGTCCTTACTGAGGTCAGAAAGCTGGTGTTGTGTACACCTGAAACATAGAGCTGGAGCTAAAGAGGTGATCCTTATTTTTCTCTCAAAGCTTTATCTTTTGTACACATTTTATAAGTGAATATGCTGGGTTAGATGTCAAATGTTGTTAGATGTTGCTGAAATCCAATGCCCTGAAGGGAAAACATGTGGTATTACATTTGTTTATTAAGAGAATGCAGGAATTATGTACAACCCCAAATCAGAAAAAGTTGTGTAAAATGAAAATAAAAACAGAATGTGATAATATATGTCTTGTAAACCCATATTTAGCAGCAAAAATGACATAGACAACATATCAAAAGTTGAAAATATGATCATTTTGAATTTCATGTCAGCAACATGTTTAAAAAAAGTTGGGACAGGGAATGTTTACCAATGTGCTGCAACCTGAATTAAACATCCAACCTTTTCCAATTCTGTAAACAAGTTGGAAAGGTTGGATGTATTGATAGGCCCTCTCCTCTTTAGCCCAGATGAGTCCACGATTTCCAAAAATAATGGCAAATGTTAATTATTCTAACCACAGGACATTTTTCCATGTTACCTCAGTCCATTTTAAACAAGCTTGGGCTCAGATAAGACGGTGGTATTTTCTGCATCATATCTCAATACAATTTTGGCTGCAGTTTTTGAATTGAGTATCAAACTGGGCACATAGACAATGGTTATCAGAGGTTTTTCTGAGCCCATACAATGACAGGTCTGGAAACAGGTCTGGTTTTGATGCAGTGCCATCTGAGGTCCAAAAGACCATGGCCATCCAATTTGTTTTTCAACTCTTTCCCTTGTTTGCAAAGATTTCTCTGATTTCTCAATGTTTTAATAATATTATGTCCTGTAGATGATGAACTCCCCAAATACTTCACAATTTCATCTTAAGAAGCATTAACATTACATTCTTTCATCATTTGTACACACAGGTTTACACAGAGTGATGAATACCCCTACATCTTTACTTCTAAGAGACCCTGCCTCTCTGGGATGCTCTTTTTCATACCCAGCCGTGTTGCCAGTTACCCTAATTAGTTGAGAAACATTCCTCCTTTTGTTTTCTTCATCATTACACTCCTTCTCCAGCATTTTGTTGTCGCTGTCACAACTTTATTTGAAACATGTTGCTGATATCAAATTCAAAATTAACATATTTTCCATGAAACAGTCAAATTTGTCATTTCAACATTTGACATGTTGTCTGTGTCCCTTTTGCAACAAAATATGAGTTTAAGATATTTGCAGATGATTAAATTCTGTTTTTATTCATTTTTTATACAACATCCCAACTTTTTCTGATTTGGGGTTGTACAGTATCGCTTGGAGTTGTCCCAAATAAGAATTATTTTGTTTGTCTGTTTGCAGCTTTATGGCCTTTGGGTTAAAGTAGAACAATATTACTATCAAATGTATTCTTGTATACTCCCAGCAAAGAAAAAAACACACCACATCCAGACACACCACATTTACTTCAGCAATGGCCATACGTCTCCAGCATTGTACACTCAAACAAGTCAAAGAGGTTTGTTTGTGTGTCTGTGACCTATTTTGAGGATAACTCTGAACGGATGAGCCAGCAATCTGCCAAGTGTCTCTGTGCCCTGTTTGTTTTCCCTTAAGCTGGATGTGTCTTAACAAGATACTTGCTCAACCCAGTGACACTCTGACATCAACTATTTGCTAACACCACCCGACAGGAGATGGAGATCTAGGCCATTTGGGTTTGCTGCATATGCATATGCTTGGCCCTTGTGTGTGCACTGAGATCAAGAGCTATGTGACCCCCACCACCCTCTTCGGTGACTGATGTTTTGCTTATAGGCCTCTCAGACCGCACAACTTTTCAGTCGGTGACTGTGAAGTGTTAGTTGGAGGCAGTAAGGGAAAATCATAGAGTGATTCCATTAGTTGTGTAGTGTGAATTGAAGTAGGCTACTAAGTCACAGATGATTAGAGACTGTTTGCGAGGACATCTGTCGGGTTTGATTTCCAAACATGTTGGCAACTCCAGTTGGGTTGTCTGAATTGTGTTACGATCGGTGGTGGTGCAAAGCAGAAGAACAAAATAGTGTAGTTGTCTTGTATCTGAACTTAACAATCGGCTGGGGTGCCTCTGCAGTCAACTGCCTATGTCACTTGTTGCAGTGTTGACTTGATTCATAGGACAAATCTGACAAAATCTTTCTCTTACATTCCTTGTTGACCTAAATGAATATGACATTAAAATGACCTAATCCGTGTACTAATAGAGTGTTGGTGAATAACACTAGTTAGCTTGCCAACAGTCATTGTCATTTGTCATTGTCAATAGATATCATCGCATAGCTTTTACTTTAAATTGTTTCTGTTTGAGCAGTTAAACCATTTCATTATGTAATCCATATAACATACAGACTGAGCAGTAGGCCCTGACAATATTATCTAAAAATGCCCTGTGTAGGATTTACTGTGAGGTGATCTACAGTGTTAGCAGAAATGGAATAAAGTATTAGAATTATGGTTTTGGAGAGTATGATTACCTGTAAACACAAATGATTGCCCTTATGGAAGTGCCCCCCTCCCCCAACATTCTAAATCAATTTTATGCACCCTATTGTTATGTAGCATAGTAATATTATACACCATTTGAAAGCTTGGACTTTTGGGAATACATATATGACAACCTTGTATGTACAATTTGTATGGTGCTTTACATTGTCAGATTAATCAAACTATGTCTCAATTAAATCCCCCCCCTCCTCCTCTTTTGGTGCTTCCCTACTCACTGCGCCGGGATTAGTGTGTGCTTCACCTCACTGTACTGTGTGTTCACTGTGTGCAGTGTGCTTCACCTCACTGTACTGTGTGTTCACTGTGTGCAGTGTGTTTCACTAATTCACAGATTGGGATAAATGCAGAGACCAAATTTCCCTCCCCATATTGGGTCTTGACATATTCACAGGAATCTCTAGAAATGGAATATTCATGTTGTTTTATTAGTTTGTTAATGTTAGGGAAAAGGTCCCCCTCATGAAGTTTATTAATTTGTTCATTAGGCTGAACTTGTAAAATGAATGACTGCATTGAATTTACTTTTATTGTCCTATAAATGTGTCATTTTAATGTGTAGATACAACAGTAGTCTACTCTATTGTTACATGTATACACTATTGTCATCAGTTGCACTGCAAGTTAGCTTCGGTTAGCTCCCATGTAGCAAGAATCTAAGTTTGCTGTGTAGGGCATAACATTTGCATTTCAGACTTCTTCGTCACTGCGAGAGTTTGACAGGTGTGGTTAGAAAAATCACATGGACCCACAAAGGGACCAAAATACTTTTTAACTTCAGAGGTCTATCCTCCTTTGGGAAATTTAATGGATGAGAGAATTCTTTGTATAGGATGGGTCTTTTAAAGAGGACATCCTAATGATATATCATGTGATTTGGGAAATTCTTTTTTCTCAGGTGATGGTGAAGTCTATTGTGTATTTAACATTTAGATGAGGACTATGCCTCATGATGATTTTAAAAGATTTGGGGAAGAAGAGGACCAAGACTTTTGGGAAATTTAGGAAAACATAGATGAGGACTGAATGAGGAAACATAGATGAGGACTGTGCCTCATGAAGATGGGGAAGAAGAGCAAGACTAAAAAAGATGAAAGAAAAACATGAAAATGAAACAAACAATCCAAAAAAAAAAAAAAAAAAAAAAACTGTCCAAAAGACAAATAAAATAATCTAGAAGAATTAGAAATAGCATTTACCCTTATATTTGGTTATGTTTACTCTTAATTTAATACCATTACAAGCATAATTTGTTCATTTTAGGCTATGGACTAAAACGGTCCATTTGTCCACCACAATGGACATGCTATAAAAGTTCAAATAAAAATATATTTAAAAAAAACATCTAATAGGTAGGAAATCACAACAAAATAGAAATTGGAGGACGCTTTTTTCCGTTGGTTCTCAGGAGGCTATGAAGGATGCATGGTTGTGGCCTACATGCATGGTTGTAGGTTCACACCTAGCTTCATGTAAAGCTTTATTTTGCAAAATCAGCACAACCATTATCCTCCTAAATCTTTTTAAAGTGCAGGCCATTATCATAAGACGAGATTGTTAATTTCAAGGGCTATATGTTAGCAACAGATGGAACAGAAGTAGGCCTACACATCTTGTATCATTAACTGCTGGTGTATGATCTCTCCTGCATGCAACGTTTCTGTAAGTGGAGTTTTTAATGTTTTCTGCTGAAGGCGATTATAAATAGCCTACAGTTGTAGTGGTTAGTATTGATTGTCAACTAGCAATCTGAATGCTTTCATAATTATTCATTTCAACACAAATGACTAACATTGGCGATGTTTTAGACTATGCTTCAACTTAGGTCGAGAGCAGTAGTTCGAACTATACACAGTTTAAAGCTGCAGTCAGCAAGTCTGGCAGATTGAGGGGACTTAGCCAAAATGCCCCTTCCCCACTACCACCGAGCTCCCTCCCATCGAGTTTGTGCTCATCAGTGCGTGTGCACCAGACTGTGATTGGCAGTCAGATCTCACACAGCCCTGCACTGATTGGACCAGAAGAACAGGGAACAGTACCCTAGAAATCCAGAGTTCTC
>NC_063199.1:32735553-32791889 GCF_017589495.1 Alosa alosa
GATTTTTTTTTTTTTGGCCTGCCACCACCCCCACAACCCCCCTCTTTGGAGGACAACTTTATTTTTAATAAAGCAAAATATATGTTATAGCATACACAATATGTTGAATGTGAATATTTCAGTGAAACACTGTTATAAGCCTAGCCACTTAAAGCTCTTGCCAATAGGCACAGAAGTCTGTGTGAAAGAGTCCACTATACGGGTAGATTATGTCAGCCTGTACTTCCAGGTCCTTCATGAGAAGTGATACGAAACAAAAACTGAAGGTAAAGGTTGGGTATTTAGCAGATGCATGTTTCCAAAGTGACACAAAGCCTCGCAGAGTTAAGGAATCAAACATGGGCTGATTCGACAGTGACTGTTGCACCACCTCATGCAAAAACAGCACACTGTTCTGCATACTGCAGTCTGTTATGCACATTATGCACCCTACTCTCTTGCCTGCTCCTAACCGCAGTGCAAAAACTACGTTCCTGTGTATTGTTGCTGTATTACAAATGCTTAGCTATTGCTATATAAATCATTAAATTGAATCAAATTCTGCTCTTTAAATGGTTTATTTTGTACTTGTACTTGTAAATATTGGACTCAGCTTAAGAGAGCTTAAGAACACATACACAGCAAAAACACAGAATTCATGTTTTAATATTTAATGAATAAGATTGACATAATGTATGATCAATGTTTAAGTGCATAAAGTTGCCACCTACCATAGTAGAGATTTTCAGTAAATTGCTCATATCATTTCTGTCAATAAATTGATACAAACTTGAAAGAATAATAAGATTACATCTAAGTCTCTTGACCTATCCAAACTCTGTCGTTAAGAACTAAAATTTTCCAACTGGAAACAAATTTTTAAAGTCACGCGGAAAACTGAAATTCTTTCTTGTTCAAAGGAGAAAATGTATAAGATGGCGGACCAGATAGAATAATCAGAACTGCGGTACTAGTTGTCTTTGCTTTGGAGGGCTTGAGGATACCAGGTCCCTGCCTGTGTGATGCACAATTGTTATTAGGCAGAGCCCTCTTGTGGCAGACTTGTGCTCTGCTCCCTGTGATGCACAAGCTGCAGTGCATTTGCTAATGCTCATTTCAGAAACTGGATGAAATTAAATGAATCAAAAACATAATGGTAAGTAATGGTTAATTGTGACTAGTTTTCAATAGTGAGTTATTTCCCTCTCTCTCTCTGTGTGTGTGTGTGTGTGTGTGTGTGTGTGTGTGTGTGTGTGTGTGTGTGTGTGTGTGTGTGGTACACAACATGTGTACCATGTGAGTAGATGGGAATATGTATGTTTGATTGAAAGCTTTTCTGAAATCAGACACATATATGCAATCTTACATGTAAGTTTGATAGGGCTCTATAAGCATACACACTACTGTAAGGTTGGTGAGGTCACTTTGTGCTGTTTCCACTGTTTCACAAGCTCTGTCTCCCCCTGCTGGCTGGTTTGTTGAATCCCTCTTCTGCTGGGACTCCTGCATTTCCAGCTTTTCTCAGGCTGGGTGACATCAGCAAGCCACTCAAACAAAAGAAACCGTAAGACCATGACCATGGCACAGTATTGAACACACTATTGAAATGTGTGCCATTGTCTAGTCTACTGAAGAGAATTGTATTTGAGGCCCGTACATACTTTTCTCACAAACATTGCCAGATGCCAGACATATTTTTGCTGCAATGCTGCACATTACATTTCTCACGGTTGCCATATGATTCTCATGCATTTATCTGTGAGAAATTCTGACTTGAATTGAATCCTGAATGAATTACTTTCCTACCAATGATCTTTCCGTCACGGAACACTTATAATTACTCTAAATGACTCTCTCTGTCAATGATAGCCTCCAGTAGCTCAGTCCATTTGGGAACTATAATGTCATGGTTTTTGAGGCCCTGCTACGATAAAAGAAATTGAACTTTATTGCCCTGTTCATTTATGGGTGACTGATGGACGTCACTGTCAGCAGTACTATCTTGTAAGTTCCTCTGAGTCCAGTTTTGCAGAGGTGCGGTACAAAATCGGATAAAATTCCAGTAAACGCAATTGACGGCTTTCCTTTCCTTGACGGGAAAGTGCTCGATGGGGACCAAGATTACGACCTCAGTAAACCACTGGTCAATGGAAATGTTCTGATCCCTTCCTAGCCAGCCACTCCCAAGTGTAACGTTGGCCTCGACAGTGGTAGAAGTGGCCGAATTGACCAAAAACAAATAAATCCTGTGAAAAAGAGAAACCTCTCAACAGAGCAGAATGTGGCATGTCTGAAACTAAACTCCAATCCTGGCCCTTCTTTAGAAAAAAAAAGAAAAAAGAACGCAACCCTGAATGGAACGGGCGTCGCAACACGTGGACCGCGCATCACGCAGCTTCACACAGCCATGAGAGTGCCGCAGCTCTGTCAAGGTCAAGCGAGAGTGGCGCAGCCCGCAGCCTTCACCTCTCCCTTTGAGGTCGTCTTTTGGCGTAAATGAGAAACAGTGCATTCACAGGGGCTTTCCAGCTAGTAGTCATTTGGTCTATTGTGAAATTCACAGCTTCTCCTGTCTCCAGTGGAGGCTGCAGCCTGGGTCTGGTGATGACTTTTTACAACATGAGTGTGACGGCCTCTGTCTGATGGCTTAAAAACACGCGCGGCGGCGGCGATGCACAAGTACAAAGAGAGGCCCAGTAAACATTTTTCGAGTCAACTCATCCACCGCAGTAAAGCAGAACCAAATGAGCGCTCACTTCCATATGAAAAACAGCAGTTTATTGTCCTGTTACGCCATGACTGAAAATGTCATTGTCATCCCCATCGCCGCTGAGGTCATGTTTCCAGGCACGCCTTGAAGATGGCTCCCTCGCCGCCACAAGCTGTTGTCACTTAGGCCGCACAGCAGACAGACGGCCCCGAGGAGCAAAAGACCAAATGGAGGGGAAGAGAAGGGAAAGCTACAAGGAAAAGTGTTTTCATCAGCCAACCACATGAGAGAGGAGCTGCTCTCAGCCCTCAACCCCAAGGACCCCCGAGAATCCTGTGAGCTTTGGTTTTTACTGGCATGCTGTCTCCTCTCCCTTCCTCCACCCCCCCCCCCCCCCACCCCATCATCCCAACCACCCGACTACAAACACAAACTGGCCTCCCTGCCCCGTCAAGCTACGTCGGGGACGCCTGTGACAATGATCAGGCCCTCCTGACTGGCTCCGTCACACCCGGCCCTCCTCCAGCCACCGAGGTCCCGTCACATCAAGCCAGCCGCGTGGGGCCGAGGCCCAGGACAAGCCAGCCAAGAGGTGCGCAGACAGACCGCAGGCACCCAGACTTGTTTCAGCTCAAATTACCGCCATCTCTCAGGGGAAGCGAGCCCCGCAGTGATGCGCCATTTACTGAGACATAACAGAGGCGCTTTTTTTTCTCTCTCTCATGCTGTCAGCGCTACAAACACAGTTGGGAGAGAAAGCGTGATGTGTGCTCATGAACAAACATGTGCAAGCAGCCAGTTAATCTAACCAATGTTCTGCAAGACCATGATGTGAGCGCTGATGTTTGTTTGTGTATGTGTACAAACTTGCACACTGAGTGGCAGATGAGTAATGGGCCAGTGGTCTAGGACGACGTGGGCCGCTAGCACACACACACCAAGTTCAAGTTTGTGAGCTGGATAAGAGATGAGATGGAGGGGGGTGGAGGGTAGGTCTGCCCACTGGCCCAAGGCCTGAAATCTGAGGTCAGGGACTTGGGGGAGTGTATCAAGTAGTGCACCTTTAACTTCGTACAGTACTAACGCAATGAGTGAAATGCTGACAAATAAACTGCAAATTGTTCAAAAGTATGTATAGTATATATAAGAATATATAGTTTCACAGACATACTATCCCATATTAATCTGGTTTGAGTGAAATTGTTAGTAGAACCAGTCTGTTGGCTTAGTCTTGACCAAATAATAGTGCAACAACTCAAGTCTGTTCTTGCATTTATACTCTAAAATTTGAATACTCACACAGTTTCCGCTAAGGGAGGAGGGAGGCGCAGAAGGAGGAGATTGGCCAGGGGCTCCGTTCAAACCAGGAGTGCCGCAGGCCACCCCACACCGCACCACACCACACCACACCGCACCGCACCGCACCGCACCGCACCGCACCACCTCACACCGCACCACCCCACACCGCACCACACCGCACCACCCCACACCGCACCACCCCACACCGCACCGCACCGCACCACCCCACACCGCACCGCACCGCACCCCACACCGCACCACACCGCACCGCACCGCCCACACCGCACCGCACCACCCCACACCGCACCACCCCACACCGCACCGCACCGCTCCACACCGCACCACACCACACCGCACCACACCACACCGCACCGCACCACCCCACACCACACCACACCGCACCACACCGCACCACACCGCACCACCCCACACCGCACCGCACACGTCTGCTGCACAAGGCTGCTGCTGCTCTGCTGCGCGGGGAGCTTGCAGAGAGAGCAGTGGAGCTCTACAAGGTCAACTGACAAGAGTCATCGCATGAAACGTGAGATGCACGGAGCGTCTGACAGCCCCATCCTGAGCTGATGGCTCTTTGTGGACGCGGAGAGGATCCACCACTGTGAGGCCCGCAACATTTAAACAGGCCTTTGTGTGCAAGGCCCCACTCAGGGAGTCTCCCGCAGACAAAACAAAGAGGACCTGTGTTTGACATCTCGCGCTCTGCCAAACCTGCGGCCAGCTCACAAAAGAGGACATGACGAGGACGCTGTGGAGACTGCTGAGCTGTCACAACATCATCTCGACGAGAGTATAATTATTCATTCATCATTCACATTTATCTTTTAAGCAAACAAATCACACATCCCAAATCATATCATGGACTATGTATACATGTGTATATGTATACGTTTCATTTGACAGATATGAAATGTTGGACAACATCAACTAAGTCTTATCATGTTATTATAGAGACTTTGCCTTGGTACTTAAAATCACTCATTTTTTGTTTAGATTTCATTTGTAGCCTGCTAAGAATCCAGCCAAGTCGTCAACTAATTTGAGGAAAGGATAAAAGAGGAAGTCCTCATCATGATATTGATATCCTCAAGCTGATGTTTTGGTTATATGTATAAGAAACTTGCTCGGGAGCCAAACGGAAAGCCACAAGTTTGTATTTCTTCTGTAACGGTGCCATGTTGGAGTTGGGGTCTAAACATACCTTGTCAGATGTCAGGGGCGACCAGGGAGGATTAATGACAGAAATAGGAGAGGAGCATGGGAATGAGATATTTCCTGTTGGATTACGGGCCCTCAGCTTGTCCAAAAGCCGTTGTGGATTTGCATTATGGGCACTCTCGGTTCTCTGCTCTCTGTCATATTCCCCATTATGGTCACTGTGGTCCACTCACAAACTGACCCCCTTGCGTTTGGCTCACCTCATTTTTCTATCACGGGGACAGGCGCCTAAACTGGCTGCAATTGTGGGTTTGATAGGTAAAGTCCGTCCATTGATAGGTGGAGTATAATTGAGCAAGTGTCATCGGTTTCCCTAACCAAGGTCACGTCTCAGTGAAATTCCTCTCTGTGGTGTTGTTCTGATGCTTCCACCTAGAGAGGTTCCCAAGAGTGCCGAAAGTGGCCTGGAGCTGGAAACATGGCCTGTTTGAACTGAGCTCCGAGCAAACACTGACTCTGAGCCTGCTATTGTGCAGGAGAAAAAGCAGAACACACACAGCAAACACCTCCGTTGTGTGTGTGTGTGTGTGTGTGTGTGTGGGTGTGTGGGTGTGTGTGTGTGTGTGTGTGTGTGTGTGCTTATTTATGTACATGAGAGTGATAAACGATGAAAGAAAATAATCTAGTAGATATATGTGTTTATGCATGTAGCAAAGAGAAAACAAAAGTAAAATGTATGAATGAAAAAGTGTCGATGTGTGTGTATGTGTGTGTGTGTGTGTGTGTGTGTGTGCTGTTTCTGAGTATGTGTTCATGCCGTATAACTGCTGTCACCTGCAAACACAGGACCACTCCTTCAATAAATGAACTTGACGCAAATGTAAACTCAGTCTGAAAGGGTCACCATACCTGTGATGTTCCTAAAAGGATCTGTGAGGGAACAAAGTTGAGCCTCACTGCAAAACATTTCAAGAATCTAACCTTCAAAGGAAAAAAAAGCCTCAACATATTAATGCTTCCCTCACAATGGAAAACTACAGCGGTGTTGAATATAGCCTGTCTTGGCGAATATAGTAACCATTGCAACTTACGTATTTGATTTAATTAATTAGCTACGTCTGGTCTCTTAAAGGCATAAGTCATGTCTTCTCATATTTTACAGTTTATATGTACGGTTCTAAATTCCATTTACAGACCTGTAAATAAATCTGCTTAATGTTTTGTTTTTGTAGGCCGAATCCACTTATGTGCATGTTGATGGATTTTTGCTCTGCCTGCCACAATCTTGGATGAAGTGGACCCAGTCCATGGAAAACATGCAAACATATCGAACATAACCTTACAGCGCCACACTTCAAACCGCAGATCTGCACCCTCAACACAAACACTCATTTGTAAAAAATAATCCTGCCTTCCCTCCATCTGAGGGGCCTGTCTGCAAATGCTTCTCCTGCTCATACAAAATCAATTTAAACGTTTAGGATACCAAAAAAAAATGGGTTTCAGCAGAGGGAAGCTTCTCCAAGAAGTACAGAGTGTTGACATATAGGCTACGGACAGAGAACAATACAGGTCTATTCTAAAATATTCTAAAAAGAATGGCAACCAATGAAGCATAAAACCCTTTTTGCATAGTTTAATATACCTCAATTAGAAGTATTTATCATGCCATCACTAAAAACATTGCTGCAGACATTACTGCATCTCTGCATGCAGAGGCAATGCAGACCTAAGCTCTTGAGGACACTAGTGCATTTCCTTTTGATGATGTTTAGTGTAGCTTATGTAAACATAGATAATATCAGACTGAACAAAAAAATAATAATACGCCACATTTCCATCAAAGCCTTTTTAATGGTTAGAAGCCATACTGTGATGATGACCCATCTGAATGACTGATTTTCCTTCTTTGGCAGTTTTATTGTTGAGTCTATGGTTGAGAGTTTTTTTTGAAAAAGGCCAAATAACCTAAAGACGAATCAGCTGAGCGCTGAGAGTAGAGGTCGCAGCACTGAATAGCCCTCCCCATCCCACCAATGCAAAAGTATCGAGATTTAGGCGAATTTGTGTGTGGTGTGTCTGTCAACGGACAGCAGCCCCTGCACCTCCATGGTCTGACATCCAATACCTCACTGTAACACAGACGTGAACAGTCTTATCTCGCCCTCCAAGGAACCTTCATCACTCTTGCCTCTGGTCTCCCACTGAGCGCTTCACACAGCAGACTTAGGAAAAAAGGGCGAGATCTCACCAGAACCGCACATTTAACTGGCACATTCGCAGGTCTGACGGGAGACCAAGTCGCTACAGAGTGGTACAAGCCCCCAACACACAGATAAAGTGGTGACTCTGAGTTCACGACTGGAACGTTTTTACCCTAAAGAGTCATAGGACACATTTTGTTGATGTATTTGAAGGAACTTGGCATCGTGTCACCCAGCCTTGTCAAAACGGGGAAATTGATACAGACGTTCAGGGTTGTCTCTGAGGTTGCCTAATCAGAAAAACACATTTGATGGATTGGCTGAGGTCCCTAGTGCAATGTAAGGCCCATTGAAAATAGCAACATAGCAAATTAGCGTTTGAAGGTTGAACATGAGCAAAACACCGCTCACTTTAACTTTTATTAAATCTTTATCCAAGCACTCAATATGGCATTCAGCTTTGGCAAGGATGGGAACCTCAGAAAACCTGCTTTCCATTGAAAAGCCATGGTAGATGGCGTTTTGACTTGCACTAATCAGCCAGTGAAGCCGAAGTTGTACCGGAGAGAGCAGCTGGGGTGGTGTATCTTCCATTCATCCGCACAGGCCTCGGCCGTGCGTGTTATAGCAGCAGATGCAATTATTAGACAATGAATATGCCAGATTCACCACACGCAGATGTGTATGACCAAGAGATAAGCTCCCCAAAATCATGCTGGTCACATTAAGGACATCCATTGGTTTGCACAGCTTAGCAGCCAAAACTGCACATCTAAACTGGCCAGTTTTCTGTTTTGAATGTTAGTTCTTTTTGAAAGCACTCTCTCCATCCTTCAGGCATTCTTATACTTTTTATAGTTTGAGAGGTAATGCTTAAAAGCAACATAAATGTATCATATTTGGCCATATGTGGCCAATCATAACATGATTTCTTAAAATGAAATTGTACTTTTGTTTGAATTTTACTTTCCATCCTGGAAAACATGCTTAAAATACAAGCAAAATTGCACTACGGGCAAGTGCTAAAATTTGGAGAAATCCTAATGACTCCTGCACAAACCCACGTGGTGGGGGCGGAATGGGGTGGTTAGGGGTGAATGTGTTGGTGCAGATAGCCAAGGGCTGTGTGTAGATGTGGCAAGCCCAGCCACTGCTCCATGGTTTGGCCTGCTGGATAAATCCATTTCCTTGGACTGGGTGCACTGCTCTTTCCAGCTGAACAGGCTCCCACACAAACAAGAGGATGCCCGGTGGGTTTTCTTATTTAGCCTTTGGTCAAGAGCACTTAATAACATTTTAGAAGACAGTGGGACGTTTCTGCAGTCTGTGGCCAAAAAGGGGGGTCTTTCAGTCAGTTTTCACCCACCAGCCTGAAGAACATGGAGGTGAAAAGAAGCAGAGCCACTTATGCAATTTTGGATAAAGTTACCATGGAGCTGACCCCAGGAGAGAGTCATAGGGTTTAGTATTCAAGCTAAATATTCACTGAAAGTGTGACACTACGTGTCAGTTCTAGTGGCAAATGAAATTGTACAAAGGTGTAAGAGTACTAACAACATGGAATACTAATACCTGAATTGATATTCAACAGTATATTAATAATATAGGTTATGAGAGAAACCGTGGTGGGATATGTGTGCTATTCACTGAAGACAATAGCACCTTCACATTACTGCAGAGTTACCAATCTCCAGCCTTGAACAATACAAACCTAATCAAAGTACTAATCAAAGTACTAACCCATCTTCAAACACCCCTATGTAGACTTCAATGTGTTACTTGGTTGCTATCATTCTCTATCTATCACCAGTCAGGATGAGACAAATATTACATGGATCCTACCAATCTCCAAAAAGCTGCCCAATTAATGGACAAAGCCAGTCTTTATTATTGGTCTGCTAAGTTCTGTTAAACTACTCAACTAAAAAAGATCACTATGGGAGGTCCATAGTCTATATAGCTGCCAGCTACTGTAGATCATAATTTACCGGTAGATGCTAAATCAATGAAGACAGTGAAAAGATAACTATCTAAATCCCCAAACTCATAAGTATAAGTATATATACTCTTTTGATCCCTGCATTTATCCCAATCCGTGAATTAGTGAAACACACTCAGCACACACTAATCCTGGCGCAGTGAGCTGCCTGCAACAAATGCAGCGCTTGGGGAGCAGTGAGGGGTTAGGTGCCTTGATCAAGGGCACTTCAGCCGTGCCTACTGGTCGGGGTTCGAACCGGCAATACTCCGGTTACAAGTCCCAAGTGCTAACCAGTAGGCCATGGCTGCCCCAATCCTACGTGGGAGAAGTTAAAAATTAAATCCATGATTCTATTTTGACTAAAAGTTGTTGATACCCCCACCCCCCGGATACGCTCCTGGGAAATCAAAATTGAATGGTAGGGCCAAGGGTTAGATGGATCCCCAGGGTCAGGATGCATATAGTTTTTGCCACAGGACTTCAGGCAACTTGAGTAGCACCACCTTGAGTAGCATACTGGTTCGCTTTATGCTTTCACAGACTCTTTTCCACCCTTGGCGAACCCTTTCTTTATCCACATGGATTACTTCCTTCCATGCATGTTCTTCTGCACTTGCCCTCTCATGGTACATCGTTACCATTTCGATCACAAGGAACAAGGAACAAGGAACAAGGAACAAATGAATAAGCTGTGGTTGCCATTGGTCAATATTTTGCTGTTGTTCTTTTTGATATCAACTCTATCAATTGAAACATACCCAGAGCAATATTGATCAATAATGTTTTTTCGATTCTGTTGGTGGGGTAGACTACGGAAGACCATAAAAAAATCTAGGACTTATTCAATAGTAGCCCAGTCTGAACCCGCATCACCTCTTCCAGTGTAGGATATCTGTGGGCCATCTGTGGGGCAGAGCTATTGATGAATGATTGATGAAATCTTCAAAAATCATAACTACAGCACAGATAGTCTTTGTGCCACTGAGGGGGGTTTGTTGGAACACCTAGTGTGTAACCCTCAGAAACCCAACAGAAGCCTTACATTTGCAGTATCTGACAAAATCACTTTAGGCAGTCCTATCTATGCTAACCTCAGGGCTTTCAGGAGATTTCACCCATGAACCTGCAGGGGGTTAGCCCCTGCTATTTAAGCAGTTTGTGGTACCATGTAAAATGTGTTTTGTTGATTCAGAATAGATTTGACACTATTGTTTAAAAGAGTGACATGACACTGTCATGAACACATGAAACCTAACCCTAAAACCCTAATCCTAACCCCAACCCCAACCCTGACCCTAACCCTAACCCTAACCCTAAACCTAACCCTAATCCTAAACCTAACCCTAATCCTAACCCTATCTTGTTATGACAAAAAACGAATGTCACTTAATAACAGAAGCTTAATGTCATAAACGTTTATGACTTGTTTTGACACGTTCATGACAGTGTCATGTCACTCTTATGTCGACACTGTCAAGTAAAGTGTAACCAATAAATAAAACATCAATTGTAAAAATATCAATTGCTAGTGACATATCTAAGGTAAACTAATCAATCCATTCAAAAGGGGGTGGGTCATCTTGCACTTTCTCCTAAAACTGACCTTATAGGCAAGTCCCATCAATCAGGGGCCATCTTGGTAATGGCTTTTGGGCAGTTATTTTCCTATTCAAATGAATGGGCAGACATACCTAAAGGAAAGAATTGACATTAAAAGTATCAGGCGAATCTGCTTTTAAAACTGAATTAAACAAAATATATATCTCCTCGCAAATTGCTAAAATAAGGCTAAAAAGACATTATTTATAGTTAACTTGCTCACTGCGCATGCACCAACAATTGCGGCATGGCTATTACCATGGTGATGTGAACAGGAGGCAAAACGTCCATTATGCCGTTTCCAAAAATGCGGTTGGTTGCTTTCATTACGGGAAGGGGTGGGATATGTGTAGACAACTGCCATATTGACATTACGAACAACCTCCTATATTTCTTCTTTGAGTGCTGTGTCTTCTCATTATAAAGTCTCAGCCTTATTTCACCACTCAGTTGGTGCTCCAACCCCAAATCTTCTGATAATTCTTCAGTTGGATATTGGGGCAGAGAATACCAGAAATCTAGCAGCTCATAGCCATTTGGTAGATCACCCAGGTCAACACTAGTCTTGCATAAATTATGAATGTCAATGCAAAATGTTAAAATAATCTATCCTACCAGACGAACGAGTGGTTAAACAGTGGGATTTCAATTTTGTGTTTTACTACGTATTGTCTGTCAGAAGCAGAAATGAAGTGGTCTAACCTTAAAAACAGCCTTTCTGTGAGAGGAGAAATGAACAAATGACATGCCCTGTCAGTGAACTCTCAATATCTCTGGAGGAGTTATGAGCTTCTGAAGAATGCCTGGGTGTTCTACTTCCACAGTATTAGTCCAAGCAGTTCACTAATGAAATTAAGAGTATTTACAAAAAGGTCACTACATTAGAACTTAATGTAGAAAAGTGTACGTGCAGCAGGGCTTTTTGACATATTTATAAGCTTATATGTTGTTTATTTATGTGTTTTTTTTTACAATAATGTCTAAAATCATCATGTGGACCACTGTTGGGGGGCATATCTGGTGGTCTGATGCCGTTTTGCTTATTTGTTTTCCAGTGGTCCACTGGCGGGTTGCTCCAGACAAACGCAAGGCAAGCTACCAGTATGGTATTAAAACAGTAAATGTTGCATCAACAACTGATCGACTGTTTGGTAGTTATGTATAGAAAGTATTCTAGTTAACAACTGTTAAGTTTAGTTTGTGATTACATCTGTGAATGATTATTTCGGACAGCGGTGAGTGATTGGATTGTAGCATAACAATGCATGTCTTTATGTTGGGGGGAACATGTCCCCCTCAAAGTCTATTAGACTCATATTAAACCTCCCTTCTTTGCAATGGCCTTCAGAGTCATGTTATATGGCAATAGTCCAGTTTTACTATGGAGTACACCATGCACACTGTTCCAGTATTTATAGTAAATAGCTGAAGTTGTACTGAAAGGGTATGAAAGCTCTCTCTTCTCTTCCCTGGAAGTTAAATCTCACTCAGAACACTCGCAAAGCATTCCATACCATTCCATTCCTTGTGTTAACAACAATGGCTTCTCTACTCTTGGCGTAAATAACTGGACTAACGCACTTAACACCTTAGGATAGTCAACTAGGTGCTAAATCCTCCTGAGGGTCACCTCACCAATTGGGGCGATTAAATAAGTTTAAAAAAGAACTGTGAGTGCTATCCTTTATTCATAAAAATTATATTTCTCTACTCTTGGGCAATGCTGGGTGCAGAACAATGTGACCCACGCTGTCCTTTGTCTGAAGTCCATACCCTATAAATATACTTGTGCTTTGAAGATTTTAATTAAACTAAACAGGACCATCTCCACCCACCAGCCATGATGGGTTTAAGACAAACAAGGCCATCTTTTACAGGGGGAGATCAAATGCAGCTCCGTTTATGTCACCCTGTGTGGAACTTTATGTTGGATTTCAATCATTCTGAAATCCATCTGGCATTTTGATGTGCATGTTTTGAAGTCTTGCGGATGGTAAAAGCAGAGATGTTCCAGAACAAAGAATTCTGCGGCTTTTGTTACTTTCATCCCTGAAGGCATTATGTACCCACTGCAAGGGCATCTAAATTGCTCTCTGACACTATGGCTATTCCAGTTGTGGCATTTGTCTCTTTATACTGTATGAGACTATTTCTTTTTTGCGTGTGTTGTGTTGTGTTGCATGTGGATTTGCGTGATATTTTATATTGTATGATAATGCCGTATACATGTAAAATACGCACCTAATATATTATTCTGTGCAAGTGTCCAAAAGCACAGCACATGTAATTCCTCACTCCACAATTATAAGCTTGCTGTAAAGTAGAAGCAGACTGTCTGGAGAGTTGCTCTGCTCTGGGCATTCCAGTAGGTATTAGCCAAGGACAGGCACCACTGCCACTGTACCACCCAGTTATGGGCTACAGGACTGGTTTGCACCACACACAATTCCCCCTGATATGTCAGCTTACAGCTATTCATACTAGTCTTTGTGTGTGTGTGTGTGTGTGTGTGTGTGTGTGTGTGTGTGTGTGTGTGTGTGTGTGTGTGTGTGTGTGTGTGTGTGTGTGTGTGTGTGTGTGTGTGTGTGTGTGTGTGTGTGTGTGTGTGTGTGTGTGTGTGTGTGTGTGTGTGTGTGTGTGTGTGTGTGTGTGTGTCTCCACCCTTCCTGCAACACATTTCTAACAGTCTCAATTATTAGCGTTTCCCTCCTGCAATGTGTAGAAATCACATGGATAAGAAATTATAAAATACTTTGTCCTATCGCCACAAGGGGGGGTTTCCTTTAATAAAACCTGCAAGGTAAATTATAACCCTGGACTTCTCAATCATTTACCACTTTAAAGAGCACATTTCTTTACGTATTTCCACGTAACATGCACTTAAAAAGAACAAATATGTGTAGTGCTAGTAAGGTAAAGAATAACAGAACAACCTGGATTATTGGTTATATATTTTCAAGTGAGGTAAAAATAAAAAAGAAACAACCATACAGTTCTCTAAAATTGAACGTGTGAACATGTTGGAATGTATTATTTCCAAGGAAGCACTGTCGCTGATTTTGTCAGCAAAGTCTCTGGTAGCCTGTGGTGTAATATATTTCCTAAGGGCGAATTTACCCACTAACAATTACACTTGCGTTTAGAGAGGACTGGTTGCCCGTCCCATCTTTATACTCGAACTGATTCAAAAGAGGGGCGTGGATTTGGATTTTTACCTGCACCTTGTGTACCTGAAGCTACATGGAAAGAATTTCAGATCGTCAAAGCATAGGAACTAGTAACCTCCTGTAGGTGACAGGAACATAATCTGCCGGCATTCCAGAGAATGAGCGAGAGAGAACGCGAGTGAGAGAGAGCCAGCATTATCATGCGAGACTGCCTTACCTGGGGCGCAGGAGCAAGTGAAAACACATTACTTTGCGCCACTTTGAAAGAAACGGTCGAGATAAAAGAATGCAGCAGTAGAATTCGTCACATATCCTATCTTTTGCCTTTCATTCTCGAAAGTTAAGCTCGACTTAGAATTCTATATTCCACCTGCTGTCTCCTTACTATGGATTTCAAAGTAACGACGATTTTAAAGGATTGCAGAGTCACTTCAACTCGAAACAGAAATGATTGCTGTACCTGGAAAGGTTGAACAGCGCAAACGTTACCGTGACAATGCACAGACCCCCCCGACACTGGATTTTCAACGTGTTCTTATGCTTTGGCATCATCTACTTGAGGCTCGGGTGAGTTTTCAAAGCTGCATTCACGAGTCCAAACTGTTCTCACTTCATTGTTGTAATTGGTTGATGAATGAGTTGAGGTGTGAAAGACTACAGTGCAGAAAATGCGAAGAGTGCTACTAGTCTACGTTCAGTGGGTCCGTTGCTGACCGATACATCCAAGACAATGGTGATCTTGATTCGTTATCCTCGTTGTAGAACTGTCCCAGTGATTAAGTTGCATTTCCTGTTATCGGTTTATAAAGTATCTATAATTAATTTCCCTGTTGGCAAGTGCCATGCTTTTCATCGTGTGTTCGGTTCACCTCTCCATACCCTCTTCAATAGCGGCACTGAGCTGTATTTCCACATTCCTCTGCATAGACAGAGTTTCTACCTGTTTTGCAATACCTCACCTGAATAAGCCCCAGCTAGTATGTGCAAAGCACCAACCAAAACTTATTTCTGAGTCTTTGGATGCATGATGTAGGCTATAGCTTATTTGTCAGTGTCATGTTGAAGAGGTAGCCTAATATTTTATTTAAAGTGATCTAAACATTAGTCTATCCCACTGCAGATACTGCTTAATTAGTCAGTCAGTAGGCTACGCAGGACAGTTACATTTAGCTTAGAGACATGCATTGATTTAAATTACTTAAATGTTTAATTGCTTAAATTGAGGTTACATTTTTTCCACAATTTTCTTTTTATTTTATCAATTTTATTAATTGAAACTGCCTGAGTATGAGACCTATGCAGGGTTACACAGGCCTGTAAAATCAGCCTAAACAAATTATCTGTTAGAATAACAGGAAATCAAACAAAAATCATGACATTTCCCACATCTTTCATTGTTGACCTGACAAAATAATGTGATATCTGCATGTATCCACATCATATGAGGATGGCAATGATGATGGTGGTTCATATCAGGTGTGGGATTTGCATTGGAAAACTGTATGAGAAGCGCCACTGCATATCTGGCTGTTTCATCAGGCCAAACCTGTTTGCTCACTTCAGCGGTCTTTTCTTTGAGAAAATCTTTCATGATACCCTCTTCACTCACAATAATGAGAGGCAGCAGGTGATGACGGACATCAGGTCTGGCTTTCATGGTGTGTGGACAGACACCTTCAGACACGTCCAACACCACTGACAAAATGCTGCTAAATGCACACTCTAGGGAACATTGTCAACATAGGCCTACTGAAGAATGTTTATGTTTCTCCATATACAGCGATTCAAGTTCTTTTAAGTCATCTACATTAAGGCCTGCACTAGTAAGGCTTTCAGTTTCCTCTCCTGTCAACTCTTCACCTCTGTGCTTAAAAAAATAACTGGATGCCCCAGCAGTTGACTCTGAAAGGTTTAGATCACAGATCAGGTGTTTGTGAGAGCCCCCTGCGACTCTTTGCTACTATCACCTTATTCTGAACATTTTCTCCAGAATTATTGATTTGTGAAATGTATAAAAGTATACACATATTCTCTGCTTTTCAGTTGGCTCGGATAAGCATTAAATGGTCTTCATTGTGTACAAAAAACTTCCACACCTTCCACCTTCATTATTAGCTCAGCTTTGATTGACAAAGTATCCAAGTGTTCCAAACCAGAGTAATATTTAAAAGGTGAAAATATAGTTCAGGAAAAGACAATGCAGGTCTTTCAAAGGTAGCTCATAACAAGAGGGTTTATCATACATGGGTGACCCTCATGAGAAAGCCTGCATTTTTAATTAATCCATGATTTACTACCAATTCCCTTATGTACCTATTTCAGGCATACACTTGCATACCAGTAATACTGGCAATTGCAGGGGAAGTGAATAGTGACACTTCAGCGGTAGACCTTATAAGGAACTTAAAAGTCACACAATTTGTGCGATTGTATACCTTAAGCCCGTTGAGATCAATGAAAAGTTTTAAGTCCGGAGCTCCAGATCTTGTGTCGCCCTATTGTCGTTGTGGTATGTTACAAAAGTGGGCGGATTGCACTGTCTCTCTGCCCAATGGCAGGCCGCGGGTCTCATGAGAGGAGAGAAAGGCCTTTTTCTGCCATCCAAAATCCCTAAAAACCATCATCATTCCGGCTCGGGAAGCACACTCTGTAACAACCCCTACCGCTTGAGAGATGCCAGACTCCAGCGCACACTCACGGCCCTGGGAGCTGGGAGCTGCATAGGAGCACCGACACTGACTCTCCTGATCACTACAGCTAATCTGGAAGACAAGTCTTTTTGTTTCAACGCACGGGAACTAAACGCGCATCTAAAGGAATAAGGAGTTTTTATGCCAGTTTTTTCATCAGAAAGCGGCAGTTTGCTCAATCATGATCATCTTCTCATCGCGCAGTGTACTGCTGTCAGTCTACTACCCGCAGATCTTCCTCATCCTCACCAGCGGTAGCTACCTGTAAGTTCATTTAACTAGTGACTTGCATGTGGTATCACATCATATCACTTTACAACTGGGCGTTGGGCGGACTGGATTTGACAATAAAAACACGTGTGGCATCTTTTTACGCCAATTAGTGTTAAGTGATCGGGATATTAACATTTGCATATTGTCTAACCACGCATTTGCGCTGTGGAATCTTGTTAACACCTAACGTTATTGATGGTCTAAATGTTTTGGGGGGGACAGAACATGGCTTTTCGTACAAGTGATGCTGTAACAAACGCTATTTGAGTTTATAAGTAGTCTCTCTGTCATGAATTTAATATAAACTTCGTGAATTCCTCGAAAGGAAGATTTTAAAGAAACTGAAACATCAGTTCAAGTGACAAAGGAACATCAGATTCGCGTCAATGACAATAATCGCTGACAGTCAAGTTATTTCCCCCAGTAGTTATGACGTTTTTGTAACGCTGGAAAGTTGTTCACTGTGAATAAACGAGGTCCACGTGGGATTGATTTGTAGTTATCATTATTAGCTAACCGGCGTCCACTGGACAAGCAAAAGTTTTCATCCTCGAGATAAAAGGGTGAGCTTTGCTAGACGTGTTGGAAATCCTACGGCAGAGTGACTGAAAAACAGACATATAGCCTACAGTAGGCTACGTTTCCAATGTGGACAGGTTTGGCCACGGAGCGGCAGAGAAGTTCAATACAATTGAAAGAGAGGGAAGCGCCGTCTTTATGAAGAATGTTTGTCCTGTTTTAGGCTACCTACTGGACTTGTAAGGCTATGTGCAGTATCATCATGACTGCTGTTATCTGCTCAAGTGTCATATCATCACACACAAAAAGAGATTCCTAAACATCGACCAATTAGCCTACATGCTCTCGCTAATTGACATGTCCACCAATGTGTATAGAGAGAACAGATCTCCGAGCATAAGGTTTGATTTTCCCTTCTAAAATAATTACGGAACTATGGTATTCATCTTGCTTCCAGAGACCCCAAATTTGATGTTAAAATAGATGTGGTTTGGTTACAGTTAAAAGAGGGCATGTCTATGTTTAGCATTGGTTTGCACATTAGAAACTACATACCATTGTTTGTTTTTACAATTTAAACACTCTTGCGCACAGCACATCTGATACACTTCAGGATAGAGGCCGTTTGAATTCTATAGTCCAAATAATATACTGACGTTCAAATGTGAGCCCTGTTTATTGCTAAGAGTCCTTTCCTATCACTTATTCTATTTATGAAGCCTATGTCCAAATTTCACACATTGAAATGTGTTGAGGTGCATGAGGGGTGGTGCATATCCTTTGGGGAATTGGGATAAGAGCTGCGTTCCAGGCTATTAGGCTACTTCATGGTCGCCATCACAGTTCCCACTGTAACCAAACTTATGCAAAGAGGCTAACATTATAAAGTGTTTTTTTTTTTAAGAAGTGGAATAACTAAAGGTTCCCAGTAATTGTAATGCCCAGAGAATGTATTGTTGCGACACATCTGATATTGCATTGCACTGTTTGGACAAATTATTAGAGTGGGGAAATACAATTTGTATATGTTTCTGTATTGCTGTCTCTAGTTCCCCTTGTCTCTCCTCTTTTCTCCCTTTTAAAGTCATTATTGAGTCAGATGAGACCAGATGACAGTGATAATGATACAGTGAGGGTAAATGTCCAAATTTAGCACATCATTGTCTTAGGTTGCTTTTTATTGCCTCTCTGGTAAAGTCCTGTTGGTTAAAGTTTTGAATATATCACTATTATTTGTTTCTTCATGAATGTTTTTTATGACAGGTTATATGAGTCATTGTGAATTATGTTGTTAGACATGAACATTGTTATGCCTGTTGTCAGTGGAGCAAGCAGTGTTCTTTTTTTGTTAGTGGGACTATAATCCTGTGCATAATATTAGCAGTTAAACCATTAAACAACTGACAACTTCAGCAAGTTAAACATAGTTATTTGTCAAACTTTGTTGAAAGCATAGGTAGAAATTGCCCAACAAAATAAAGCATATGTACCAAAATTGGGCACAATATTTATTCTGCTGTGCGCAGAGTTTTAATTTTAACCTTTGTTAGTTTTTTAAAAGAAATGTCTGCCAGACACTCCTTCCATGTTGCGCTCTCAGTTTGTGTTAGGTGAGTTTGTCATATACAGTACCACCGTCGTGGCACATTCTGTGAGCCAGGAGACCTGGTAACATTTATTTGACATGTTTAAAAGGAAGTGCATTTAGCCATGAAGTAGATTATTTATAATTCCATAAACTAGGAAGTCCTTTGGGATTGCAGCACCCCATATTATTAAAAGAGTGCTTGCAAGTTGACCTTCTGCCGGATGGCATTTTTAATATGAGTGCCATCATCCTTTTTAGTAAAGTTCACACCAGTAGAGAAAACACTAGGCATGCCTAACTGTTTTGAATGTGTGTCGCTCGAGCTGCTCTTGTGAACTGTCACAGAGCACACAGGATGGCCGCTAAGCAAACAGAATCGCATTTGTGCACTTTGATGATGCAGGGATTTGAGAGATTAGCTGTGGAATGTCCAGCTTTTGATCGCATGATGCAGTTGCACAGCAACATCACACTGGGTTGTTGCTGGGTGAGCATGACGAGTGTTTTGGGTGCTTTGTGAAGTGACATGATGTTGAAGAGTTTTCAGAACTGTGTCACGTTTTCTGTAGAAATCAGGAACCACATTTTTCATTTCTTCCAGCAACACGCAATAAGCACCTCTGGCTTCACCAACACATGTTAGTACCGGTAGCAAGCACATTAAAAGGCAGGTGATAACAGGCACAAGTGAGAGAAGCATGGCAGGTTTTCAGAGATAGGTGCAGTCTCTAGACAGCCTTCCGTATTGTGGGCCGAGGCCAACTTGACACATTTATTACAATGTCATGTGTGGGGTAAACTTCATGAACTGTTAGTGAGCTAGTTAAGTTATAGAATGCATACCCATTATACTAAAACTATCACCTTTTCTCATAGTACAACTAATATTAAACTGAATGCAACTACTACTACTATACCACCAACATGTCATCAAATTCTGAATACCACCTCTCCAAATATGACTGCATTTGACCACTGAGTTATGATTACAGCAACAATAAGTTATATTAAGTTTCCAAAGTATATACAAGTGCTCAGAGACTTGCACGAGAGCATCCAGGGCTCTCAGAGAGCCAGGAGGAGGGAGCTGGTGAACCTTTGAGGGCCTCACATGGTCAGTCCAGGGTGGAGAGGAAAACGTAACACTCACTCACAACGCTCACAACCATGAAATGGACATTATGTTACATGGGAATGACTTGCACATGGACACTTTGCTGCGGATACTCATTTGTGGTTCAGCTAGTTTGCCTATACGGCTTTATTTACATCCCAAAAACAAATCATAATCATCCAAAACAAAGTGTAATTTAACCCCAGTGCGAGAGCACAGCAAGTCATGCATTTGTAAATATTTCTCTTTCTCTTGCTTTGAATGAGTATATGTAACTAATTATCATAATAACTATAGCATCGTTTCACAGAAATATGCTTCATTACATGATAGAAAGTATAAAAGTACATTGACTTGATGCTTCTCTTATTTGAACTTAAAGGTGACGGATTGCCTTCTAGCCACTAAAACAAAGCAATATAGATCATTAACATTATCCTGTTAACATTTTGAAAGCTCTATTGAGGAAATTATCTGTGTGTTGAATGAATTTTCAGATATAAGAGTAGCGCTATGTATCACCATATAGGTTTTGAAGTTCACTATGGAAGTTGCAGTTCAGCAGCTCATTCATGTCCAGCTTTTGATGCTGGGGCTGGCAATATTGGCAAAAACCTCTGATCTCAATATGCAGAGGAGAAATGCCCATACACAATATGAAACTATGTAATAATATATTATCAAATAATGTAGTTATACAAAGTTAATAGTTCAAACTGTTATACATCCTAAATAGTTGTGTTCAATTTAAAACATTAACAAATGGTTCTCACAGCTCTGCAAAAATACATATGGACACCTTCTTGCATATAGAAAAAAGTGCAAAACATCATAATGCACCAACATTGCAATATGAAACATACCATACGATTCTTACGATATAGAAGAATGATGATGATAATACACAATATGCAATACAATGTGGCACAGCCCTGTTTGATGCGGTGATTTATTTCACAGTTTTCAAATGTTTTTTTTTTTTTTTAATAAATCTACTTCGTAACACATGTGACCCATTTTGAAACGGTTTTAAGTGGTTCAGCACAATTATGGTCCTCAGATGGATGTTAATGGCAAACTGTCCAGTTTGTTGCTAGGTCTGATCGAAAACAAAAACTTCCTAAGGTTCGACTTGACTTGTGGCTGACATCAAACCAAATATTTGTGTGTGGTGAATGTAGACACCAGACTAATTGTAAACAGCTGTTAGACATGATTAGATATTGTGCTGTATAATTTATTGAACAAGAGGCCTCTAGAAAGCATTCATATTGTACCAGAGAGAAACTGCTGAAATCACAAGTGAACATCTCATGGGATTGAAACTCAGTGAGTTCACATACTACAGTGAGTTAAATCAGTGAGTTCACATACTACAGTGAGTTAAATCAGTGGACTCAATCAGATATGTTTTCAGCATATCTATTCTACAATATTCTAACTTCATTTGGCCTGCTATTCCAGGTCTATTAGATTTGTAAAATGATGAAATTATCAGACATATTTGTCTTTTAGTTGATTATATATATGGGATATGCTATGGTTGTAAATGCTTTTCCACATGATTTTCTTATAGTTAATTTTTTCATATTAAATAAATGTATGTTATTCAATCTCAATTACAAGTTGAAGGACTATTTAAGCCACATTGAACACAAGTTGATACAGCCCCCAGGTTAACTTAAAAAAGTAATTGTCTTAATTATTAAATAGTGGGAGACTGGGACATATGTATCACCAACCAAACAATTCATTCTCAGCAAGCTGTGTGTCTGTGGAAGATGTTTGGCCGTTTGTAGCTCATGAAAGAACTCCATGCTGCATTAATGTAGAGGGGAAGTTGACTTGCAAACCAAAGAATGGGTCTTAAATGTAGTGTTACAGATATATGCCTTGTTTCAGTTATAGTTTCATTTGAGCATGTGGTTTTGTATTCAAGAGTTATTTTGGTGCCTTTGTGGAAACAGTTAATCAACAAAATAGAGGGAACATGGCTGGCCATATCCAGTTTCCAATCAACATGTACCCCTTTTGTTCCTTTGACTTTGGGGAGCATGTTTTTGCTCTATGAATTTTTTTATGTTGGGGTGGGTGGGGGTTGGGGGGGGGTGGTGGGTGTTCATGCGCTGGTGGGTTAGAGGGCTGCATGCACACCATGCACTTCACTCAGTCCCTCACATTTTCGCTGACACACAGCTTGCTTGTATCAGCCTGCCCTGCTTGCGGTGGAACCCTCGGAGGCCTACGTCATACATCAAAGCTGGCATCTCCCTCCATGCTCTTTTATGGCTCCTTGTCTCTGGCCTGTTTGAAAAGCATGTATCTGCAGGGTTTGGTCGGCCATAAACAGCGAGTCTGTGCGTCGTTTTTTTTTTTACAATGTATTTTGTCATAAACACAGACAATTATTTGAACAGAACAAATGATTGCGGCAATTGTTGCAGCCCTGCCAATACAAAAGGCAGTGATCAGATGCAGAGGTGACCACATCAGGAGGGCATCTGGTCAAACAAACTTACAGTGATGGGGTGACATAAGGAAATCTGGCTATCCCCCAGCAGATGTCCATCTCTCCTCTCATCCAGAAGGTGAAATGGCGGGAGCTGCTCTCCACAATTTCAGATCAGGGCAGAGGAATGATCTCACACACGCGGCTGTATTTATTTAGGGACGTCCATTACACAACACGTGTGTGCAGTGCACCAAAACCCGAATGAATCTCAAATGATAAGGGATAACATGTTCTGTGTCACTCCTTCACAGAGCCGGGGCGACCACATCTGAACATGAGCAACGATGCTTACGACTGGCATATTTGCACCCGACACTTCTCAATTCAGCTCATGCCTGGAAACAATTCGAGCAATGTTACCTAACAATTAATACAAAAACCTCAGCTCATTTTAAGGGGTTCCGTGCCAAACCAGTGCGGGGAAGGGCTTGTCAGTAAGCAAATAAACAAAATATCATTTCCCTCCGTATTTGCCCTGGCGCTGCCACATTATTTTATTTTTTTTTTCAGTTTTCATACTGGAGGCCCCTCAGCCAATACCGCCCTCTGATGAGCTGCGAATGGACTAATAAATGCTAATCCTTGGCAGGATGTGTCAAGTCAGTCTGCTTCCCAGACCCTAACTTCTTTTTTTTTCTCTCTCTCTCTTTCGCAGGGCCCTTTCCTCTGTGGTGGCTTTGGGTGCCAATATCATCTGCAATAAGATTCCTGGGCTGGCCCCCCGCCAGAGGGCCATCTGTCAGAGCCGCCCAGACGCCATTATCGTCATAGGGGAGGGCGCACAGCTGGGCATCAATGAGTGTCAGTACCAGTTCCGCTACGGCCGCTGGAACTGCTCAGCTCTGGGGGAGCGGACCGTCTTTGGGCAGGAGCTTCGAGTAGGTCAGTCTGCACTCATGGGGCCACTGGTGGTCCATTGTTTGTCCATCACATTTTAGGTGTTTTATACATGGGCCTAGTATCCTATTGTTCATATTTGTGTGGTAACGTTTGAATCATGATTCCTTCTCTGGGATAAGTATGGTTGTGTTTGTATCACTACCTGTTGCAGACTGTTTTATCCACAATAGTAAGATTTGATGGCGTTTCTAGTCTAAGCTGAAAGGAGTCTAGGTCTTTCATCCATAGTGTGGGTCACCACAAGACAAACCGTAGTGTCGGACAATGCATACTGTAGTAATGCTTTAACTAACGGCACAAAGTGCAACCGCATGCGTTATTGTTATATTGCGGTATGTGTATCGTGGAGGAAACAGGTTCATGTCAAACAAACGCCTTCTCATAATCATTCAAAATATTTCTCACCAATATATTTTTTTTCAATACATTGCTGTTGACTTAATATTTGAATTCAGTTCATGGTTAAAGCCATGCTTGACATTGCTGGCGGTACCAAAGGCATGGAATAGCAACCAAAAGCCTTGAGTTTTAATGAAGAAAAAAGACGGATGAAAAATGATATTGCAAATCAGGGGACAGCTAATGGTATTATTTCAGAGCTTTGTTGAACTAAAACAGACGTACACATCTGTTGTTAATCTTATGGTTATGTCCAAGTCTGATCTTTCTATGAGTGTCTGTGTGTGTCTGTGGTGTGTGAAAGAGAGAGATGAAGAGAGAGAGAGAGAGTGAGAGAGCGTTTTGGGGTACAGTCAAAATTAGCTATAACCAGAGCAGCATCTACATTTTGCCTTTCCTTTGTTCATAATACGGTTCTATACAAGTTGTACTTTTTACAGACGGGTTTTATACAATTCCTTTCATTTAGAAATGTTGTATAGCTTTTTAAGTGTGGTTTGAGTATTGTTTAATCCAAAGGCACTGTTAACAATCATCCATTTTAGAGACATCTGACACAAACCCAGAGCCTCGGAATGTATTAGCCTGTTTGGTATTTTTGTAGTGAATCTTTGATGTTTATTTTTTTCTTCATTGTGTCTCCAAGACACTGTGTTGTGCTAGTGTCTCATGTATTTCCAGGAATGTGTGCTCCATCTTCATAATAGCAATATAAAAACATGCGCATAAACTTCATACCCAAGAATGTATTTGTATTTACTTTAATGTGGCTTTTTTATTTCTATATTTTAAATGGTGAAATTATTAGCTGCAGCATTTAGGTAGCATATGTGTATGCTAACCATATTCAAGTTGTGACTATTGACTTTTGTCTGGCCGGCTAAAGTGGCATCACCTCTTGTAAGTTTCCGACAATTCCAGCAGTTTCCAACAATTCATGGTCCATATCTGCAATACAAATCTCCACAGTTATTCTAGGTCATAATGCTTTGCTGCATGTTACATGGAGACATTTTTGGGGTCATGTGTTTGCTGCTTGTGTCTTTATTGATCTCTTTCACTCAACTGCATCGTCAGGTGGAAAGGAACTATGACGGGTGGACAAATACTGCAGAGGGGCACTGACAATGATATTTAATGTCCCATAAGGCAATCTTGAACAACCACACTGACCACAGCTATTACTTCTCAACTTCCAGTTTGGGGATGTGGACAAACTGCTGCATTTCGTGGTTTCAGTGGACACCTTACTGTGAACAGGGTTCTCTTGGGCTGGTGGGTGTGGCAGACCTGGTCATGCATGAGTTCAAGCATAACTGTTTTGTGTACTTGACTCTCGAGTGTGTGTGTACAGTATGCAGATGTGTTGATTCGATTGAATCAAACATGTAATCCCATCCTTTGGATGGCATTGGTTTGCAGCGTGCGGAATTGATTGCACTTTAGAGATAAATGCTCGAATTGGTTCCAGAATCTTCAAATTCCCACATAATCAACTGCAAGAGAGACGGGGGGAAAAAGCAACTCGCCCGTCTGCGTTCAGTAGACTTTTCATGTCAATCCCCCAAATTATGACCACTAAACCTTTTCTCTTCCCAAAGATCCAGTCTTAGCTTTGGATTGGCATAGAGATTCCACTGTTTTTCAAGAGTTAAAGATCAAGGAACCGCAAGGCTAATGCCTTCTCTCCGCGCTGCCTGCATTTGGCCGGAGTTGGTCAGTTTGGACAGCCTCAGTAGTATTACCGTTGGCTTTCCAGGAAGGTACACATTAATAGTTGGGTTATTGAGTACTACTGAGCCACCAGATTTAGCAAAAAAAAAAAATATCTTGATTCAAGGATTCAGTTTCAGGAGAAGAAAAATCGCCCTAAGCAGAGGGCGCTTCTGGCAAGTGATGCATACCCCAATACTGGCAGTGCCTCCTGAATAAATGTTGCAGAGTGGACGCGAAGACAGGGCCAGTTCTCTGCATTAGGGCTGCGTCCTTCAGCAGTTTTGACCGTTGTGCTGAGAGGTGGTTGGCTTTTCCATCATGTTCGATATGACAGGTTGGCACAGGGAACGCTGATGGAGGGCAACCAATTTCAGGTGACAGTCAAACAAAGGAGGGGCAGCCTTGCTTTTCATTCTCGCTCCATTTTTGAGTATGTGCAGCAATTACATGGGGAGAATTCTATCATCTTATACTATAAATGTTTCGGAATTTTAAGCTTCATCTTGAGAACAATTTGTCACATTAAGACTTCAATGACCATTTACCAAACTTTTCTTAACCTTCACTATTGATACAAAAGCGGGATTTCAGCTGTTAATATGGCATGCCATCAGCATCTACTCAGCTGACTCAACTGACTGGCCAACTTCTGTAATGGCATGGCCATTCATCAGCCATACCTTGAGATCTATCTAGATCTTATCTAGAGAGAAACCTGAGAGCAAGCCAACATATACTTATTTTTATTGCAGGCCTAGGAGTGCCTCGGTGCTCAGAGAAGGTATTATGTCATTTGTAACGCAGTACCATTCAGCTCAGCAACATGCCTCAAGTAATGCTACCTTGTAGTGAGGAGTCACCAAAGACTTGATGGCTCCCAGACTTTGTAAGAAACTGCAGTGCCTTGTCCTCATGGCCTGTGCCAGACTGGAAGACTCAAGTGTTCACAGAGGATTAGATGTTGATAAGTAAAGGTCTTGGGACATTATGAGTACATTTTTGTGTTTCAGGATAAAACTTGGAACAAACCTGAGCTGTGCTGTTAATGTAAATATAACTGACCATTTTGAAGGTTCATGTCAGTTGCTCTGGCAGCATTCTTTTCTCTGTGTTCCAAACAGCACGGTGAAACCATCAACAACAGGAAATATGACAATGCCCCTGCTACATTTTGTTTAACATTTTATCTTTATGTTGATACATATGTTTTCATGAAAAGGGGATAGTTACACAAGGGAACTATTTAGCCTTCTCAGCCCCTTTCCCAGTACAAGAGGATGCATCAGGGCAGATTGGTGCAAAAAGTAGTACCAGACTTGTGCTGCATCAATTGCTACTAATACTGTCAATGCAAACCTGTTTAGTATTTATCATCAGTAAGTGTGTTTCTAGGTGGTCAAGTAACCTATTACAAGACTGGAATATTGTCCAAGCAAGGAGTTCATAGTGCCACCAGTCTCTCAAGTCATGTCTCTAGTTTTGTCACTTCACCCTATCCAGTGACCTACATGTTCATACCCCGTTAGCCTTGATTTGTCAATACGTTCTCTCCCAATCATAAGCCATGAAGCAGCTTGGCCTCTCGTCCAGCGCTACCCCTCTGTGTGAGCTTGTGCGTGTGTGTGTGTGTGTGAGCTTGTGCATGCTTGCGTGTGCTTGTTGCAACGCCCATTTGCTTGGCGCAGACCCGGTCTCGACAAGCAGGGTGAGTTATGGGTGAGTTATGGCCAAGTGGAGGGGTGGGGTGGGGGGGGGGGTGCTAATACGGAGAGAGCGCTCCACGGCACGCTGACCATAAGAAACGCGCTCAGGCCCTCACATCCCCGCTGACGGCCCAGCTCTCCAGCCGGACCAGGGGCCTCTCCTCTGCTCAGGAGGCTATGGTGGTGTGGATGATGAATGCCACGACATTGATATCATCCCACCCGCTCCCCCAAACTTAGTTGACTCCCCCAGCAGGGCTGGCTGTGTGTGAGGGCTAAACAAACGTCTCGGCAGATAAAGGATGTGTAAGTCATCAGGTTCAGGGAAAGCCACCTGAGGGGAAAGGGTCCCAGATAAACACATACTTGATCAGGGGGGAACATTGAGATGAATGAAGTGAATTAGGGTCCAAACAAGGTATTTGTTGAGGTGTGGGAGAGATGAGAGATGGCTGTAGGAAGCCTGTGGTCAGTGAAGGCTGCTGTACACAGTTTGATGGGATTTGTGGACTCATACCCTGCAGTTTGACTTCCATGACTGACTGCATGTTCAATAGAAGGGGGAAAAAAACATCTCAAGTGCAAACAATGAATCATTGATAAGAGGGTTTGCCTGCAAATGCAAAGTATGCTGACTATTATTCAATCTCACAGGACCTCACCTCACTTTCACCTACCAAACACGGAAGAGCAAATCTAATTTATAGTTAGGTGGACAGACTAATAATTTCATTTTATTTTTTACTTTGGAAGCCACGCCAGTGATCCACAGTAAAGGCGAGCCCATTCCTGGGGATTATTTGTCTTGATTGTGAGGGTACTGATCTTGCATCTCTCTCTCTCTGTTTCTGCTCATTTCCTTCTGCGATTATATATTATATTATATTTCACTGCCCGCTTGTTTGCGTAATTGGGACACTCGGTTGATACAAAAAAAACATCAGCACTCTTTGTGTCCGACTGAATGTTAATATCAAAGCCACAGCAGAGATTGATCAAATCAAGGTCATTTTAGATGGTTTTGTCGGTTTCCCCATAAACATTGTGGTGAATGCTCAGAGTGCCTGAGACGCTTGGTTGGATCTGCTGTATTTATTTTCCATGGGATTGTCATTCCTGAAGAATGCTGCCTAATGGATGACTTTAAAAACAATTCAGGGTACTATTGTTTTGCCGTACTTTTTGATGATCAGCTACTGAATATCAGGGTTGCCTTTAGTTGGTGAAAGCCTGACAAAAGAAACACACACACACACGTACACATAGGCACAATCAAAATTATTTTCCCACTTTGTTTTCTGAAGCAGAATTACTTTTTAAAGGAGTCCAAGATGGCCTGGATAAACTCTGACTGCATTGTTAAACAGATTGTAATTGTTAAAGATTGATGGATGTGCATAGTCTTTAAGTGGTGTAGACTTCCACTGCAATGTGATGCTGTGAAGCAGTTGTTTATTTCAGCCTGCCTTTGGTGGCTGTCATCTGAATTATGATGATGTCTCTGATGTGCCATAAGTTGACAATGCAAAAAAAGAACCCAAATTTTCCAAATTGGATGGATCAATGGACAAGTTTCCTTCATTTTCTTTGAATCAGTCTCCCTTAACTTGCGGTGAAATGATATCCTCAAGGAATGCAAATGCAATAGTTTTGTCAAATCTGAACTTAATTGCAAATTACTATCCTCTGAAAGCTAACGATATATCTCAATGCTCCGTTATGCCGAAAATCACGCACATGTGGTTTAATTTATGCATGTATTGTATGTTTTTTCCAAGTCAACTAATTTAAAGGAAATGCATTTTGAAATATTAATTTTAACCATCTGCATGTTTTCAACACACCCCCACTTTCTTTTCACTACAATTTTGATGTAGACATTAAAAGCGGAACATCAAATGAGATGAGAAACATCTTTCCTTGAATGTCAACCTTCGGAAAGAAAAGCTTGTTTGCTCCTAAAGATGAAAACACAGAGTGTTCCGCAGGCCCAGCTGACACTAGCTGAGCCTCTGAGAGAGACGAAAACGTCCCATTAAACTAAGTACAGTAAATTAGTCAAGAACCAATGTGAGGAGTCAAAGTTTATGCAGGGTGGTGGTCCCCCTCCCTATTTTACAGAGTGTGTGTGTGTGTGTGTGTGTGGTGGATTTTTCAAAACCACATATTTCTTCTTTGAGACGAGTGCAGATAGTCAGACTCAGTAATTAAATTCTTGCTAAAGTAATGATTTGGTGCGCCTCTCATTGCACAAGCATCTAGTACCTCATAAATTCAGTGCCAAAGCCAAGTGTTATCCCAGGGAGCTGGCCAGCACAACAGAGTATTCAGGAATGCATTTCTCCAAATGCCTTTATGATGTTGCTGTTGTTGTTGTTGTCTGAGAGGCATGCATAAGATGCCGGTAAATTTGCACGGAAATGTGCCTTACACCTTCCATGCAATCTCTCTCTTCTCTCTCTCTCTCTCTCTCTCTCTCTCTCTCTCTCTCTCTCTTGCCCACCCATTAGCATTACAATTTGCAGCCCTCCGACAAAACCGTGCAATGTGATGAGCCACTTGCACAAAATGGAGGAGCCTCACGCCGCCAAGTCATTCATGAGGAAAACCCTTTGGAAATGATGCATATCTACCACCGCGCTATGCAAGAGTGGCGCTGTATAAAAGGCTATTTTAGACTTATCATCATGTGGGTAGGCCCAGTCCTCCATCGGCCGCCTGCTCCACTGGAGCCAGAGCAAACAGAGTAGGACGCAGACAGACACGTGGGCTCCATGACCTCCTGAGGGCTTATCAGGTAGAGAGTGTCCTGCGGGAGAGCAAACGATAGGAAAAGCCAGAAGATAGGGGGTGTGTGTGTGTGTGTGTGTGTGTGTGTGTGATTGTGAATCAGAGAGTGATTTCATGTGAGCAAACAGTTTGTATTGGTGTGACTACACATGTGTGTTTGTGTCTGGATTTGTAAATATGTCTGTGTGTGTTGTATGAATTGTTTGTATATGTATGTTTGTGTGTATGTGATCCATATGCGTGCCTTGTGTGTGTTGTGAGCTGTGTTTGTGCTTCTCTATATCTCTGTCTCTCTGTGTGTGTGTACATGTGCATGTGTGTGTTCCTTGTCTGACCTTCATACAGACAGGGTGGGGGACTGCTGACGAGGCTGGGTGGTCAGTGGGGCGGACGGCGAATGAGTGGGCTTGTCCCTGGCTGCCCCCCAGCCCCAAGAGGAGGCCCACGCTGGGCTGCACTGCACTGGGGCTGGGGCCGGGGCTCGCCTGGGTCGGGCCACACTACGCTGTGGTGGCCGGTCGAGCGGCTGGCCAGCCGGGCTGTTCCGCACGGCCCGCTGTTTATCGCCTCTGATCTGCGTCTGGCTGCGGAGGCGAGTGAACAGGATGTGAGAGGATCATCGCCACCTCAAAGCACTCTTTGTCCAACACAATCAGATCGCCAACTGTATTCACTGTGCCGAGCGCGGAATCGGACATTCATAAGTGCCTACAATCACAACGTCAGTGCCGATAAGGGCAGGGTAGGAACGAGGGGAGGGGGGAAATGGAAGTGAGACGCTGCTTGATGCTTGGAATCTGTGGTGATCTTTAACCCTTATCTACACTGTTGGATGCTATGGAAATGCTGGCTTTTGCATTTTAATGGCCCACCATGGGAACAATCAGATATCTGTGGTAAAAGGACCTAGAGCTATGGAATTGTGGAATGTGTAACTATGAGGTTGGTGAAATGGCAAAGCTATATATGTTTTTTTCCATGAGTTACTCTAGATACCACTCGCTGCGTAGGTAGTAGAAACTCTGCCATGACAGTGGAGACCAAATAGACGGCATTACAGTCAACAACATCTGAATGGTAAAGCCCCATCGGTGACCTCAGATGAACTCTCGCCCTGGTCAAATGTGTGCACTGGAGTGAAGCGGCCTGGAAAAGCTAATGGCTCACAGCACTTAGCTTCTTTTCATATCAAATAAAGGTCCTCGGTGGCCTTCCTCACAGGGGGCACATGCAAAGGCAGCTACCTGTTTGCCTGGTGGCAGAGGGAAATAGAGAGAGAGAGAGAGAGAGAGATCAGTGAGCGCCCGTTCAAACACAGACGTGTAATGAGGGGTTTCGAGGCAACAGGTTTGCAGTGAGCTTTTAGCCCTAATAACAGGTTTCCGTCCATCTGATGAGGTCAGGAGAGACTTTCCATTATGTCACCAAGCCCTTTACCTTTCATTGTCAGGCCGCAGTGTGTGTGTGTAATGTGAAAGACAAACATGTTAGACATGACAGACACACACACACACACACACACACTTTACCTCTCTCTCTCACACAAACACATGCACATGCACATACACGCACCCTCATTCACGCACGGGCGCATGCTCACACGCACACATATTCACAGTTTTACAATGTGATTGCAGCAAATATGCAGTTCTGGTAAAACAATATTATTTTATTGACCAGGAACATGGCTGTACTAATTCCTCTAGCTGCAAACCTCATGTACCACAACTTCGTCTGTAATTTGCTCGCAGCATATGTTCATAGCAACGGTACATAAAGCAGAACGGAAAGCAGTAGGACAGAACGCATTAGTCAGCTCTCTCTGTGACTGATATACAAAGCAGGGCCCCTAGAGACTGGGTATGGAGGACTAACACTGCAAGCAGTACGCGCTTTTAAGTGTGTTCAGCCAATGCGGCAATACTCTGTCCAGAGTCCGTGTCACTTATCCGCAGTCGCGAGAGCAGACCAGTCCCATTTCCATGTTTCAGTCGTTTGGCTGCAGCACAAGATATAACAGTGCATTTATCCTCAGAGTGGAGTCTGTGGTTTTGACCTGGGCTACTCAGAGCAGCTGAAGTGAGGTCAGGTTCGCTTCTCTTCTCGGTATGAGTAGGCATGAGGGATGCGGAGGGCCGATCTGACCACGGATGAGGGCAGCATGCTTCTGGAGCTGAGCGGTGTGTGTGTGTGTGTGTGTGTGTGTGTTGGGGGGGTGGGGGGAAATCCTCCTCACCCCTCGGCTGCAGCACCACAGGGCCACCAGCAGATGCCACTTTTTTTCTTTCAGACTATGTGGTGACATTCCAAACCATGCCAGCACTTTGTGTTGCTTGATTGGCTATAAGGTGCACTGCTGTTGGATCTGCTACACTGTTTTCATAAACACTCATATAACTATTAATTGATGGTGACATGTACATGAATAAATGAATACATATATTGTGCATTGTGCAGAAACTTGCATATCAAACACATAAAACCAAGTATGTGTATTCTATCAAACTTTGGGGACAAACAACGTATGTTGCCTTTGCTTACACAAAGTGTTTTATGTAACTCCTCCAGCTGTCCCTGTCCCAACACATGTGAGGACACTAAATGCACCAGGCCCTAAGTGGGTCCTGTTGCACAGTGATGGCTCGGATGTGCCCAGCGCACTCGCTTTTAAAGACCTTTTTCCACCAGTACTTTCTGAAAGACAGAGGATTACACTGCCACTTGTGTGTGTGTGTGTGTGTGTGTGTGTGTGTGTGTGTGTGCGTGCGTGCATGTTTGTGTGTTTATGCCCATGTTCATGACTTCATCCTGGATGTTAGAATGAATCAGTGACTCAGGCCACAATGCTGCAGCCTAGAGCGTTGGTCATCTCACATATTCCATCATGACATACTAAAGAGATGTTGATGGAGAAACAAGCATTGAGGAAAGTGTTGTGGCCCTCGTACCATTTGCCGTCAACACTTGTTGTCATGCTCTGGAAAACAGATGTAGTAGCATCAGTCAAAACATTCAACCAACCACAGCTAATCTAGCCAGTTAACAATGATGACAAAACCACGGGTAAGAGGCATACCATTTACCAACAGATGCTAACCACTTTCTGGCCACTTAATGTAATTTGCCATTTTCTGTGTGAAACCTCATGTGTGAGTAATGCATCTCTTTCTTTTTTCCCTGTGTGGGTGAAAAGGAGGGTGAGAATGAGAGTAACTTAGTGACACTCATAGTGCAGTCAGCAACAGACTGAAGGCAACTAAACTCTGCACTGGTAGGAAACCATTTACCTTCCCCACTGAGATCAGCTGAGATCAGGGAGTGTTTGCACGAGTGGTTGCTACGCTGGACTCTCTGTCCAGCTGCTGGTGTGTTTGCTGTGTGTTTGCCGTGGCGGTGGTGCGAACGAGCCCCAGTGGCCTGGAGGTGGGAGGAGCACGAGAGTTCAGCAGGAGTGCTGAGGATGTTCCTCTCTCTCTCTCTATTTCCCTCTCTCTCCCTCCCTCTCCTCTCTTTCCCTCTCTCTCTATCTCTCTCTCTCTCTCTCTCTCCCTCTCTCTCTCTCTCTCCTCTCCTCTCTCTCTCTCTCTCTCTCTCTCTCCCCTCTCTCTCTCTCAGGTTATAAATCTCTCCATGCTGTGTCACAAGAGATTTGTTTAGTGGTCTGCCAGCCTCCTCTCTAAACACACAGTGTCAGGGCTGGGGACACCACATCCAGAAACGCTGGACACAGTGCTTCCACTGTTTTTTTTTTTTTTACGCCTACCAACATCACGGACAGGACTGAAACCAGAGCGGTCAGCTGATGCTCGAGCTGCCCTGGTCCGTGGGGTCATGTCCGACTAACTAAGGAGAGAGAGAGAGGGTGAGTAAGAGAAAGAGAGTGAGTGAGTCAGGGGAGAGAGAGAGAGAGAGAAGTTTGGGGGTGACAGGGAAGTGGGGAGAGCTTTCTCTTTATGTAGCACTGATGCCTCTCCTTCCCCATCTTGGACACTGTCACAGACACTTGCCACTAAACTCCATTAGACATCTGGTTTAATATTCCCCTATTCTTCTCCCCAGACCTTTCCAAGTTCATTGAGGTTTTTCTGGTCAGTCCAATTTTCCACTGGCAGCGTACAAGGCTATCCCAGGGTGGTTCCTTTTGGAGTCCTGTCAGGACTTTGGGGGCTTCTTCAGGTTTTCCTTTTTTCACTTCAGCATTTTGTGAACCACACGCCTGTAGAGCAAGCGAAAGCTACCTCAGGACACCCGTACAAGTGCGATACAGTCGCACCACTTTGTACAGCGACTCTGTACAACTTTCTTTGCCACTCAAAACTCTGTGTTGTGTCTTTGTTTTACAAAGTGCAAAGTTGGTGAAAGGCTGCATCTACTACACTTTAGTAAAGAGCCTCCATTTTGTGATGTAACCACATTCGGGGCCTTTCTGACTGAACTTCTACATTATAAAGCTGCCGGCACTACCACCAGCCCTAAATAACAGAGCAACAGTTGGAGCCTTTTAGGAGAAGGCCTCTCACAGCCACATGTAATACCCCTCTCTGCCCCCACCCCATCCTGGTAGTTAACAAACACTCTTTGCTCTTCCCTCTTCTTACACTTAGAGTAGCAATTATCACTCCATCTCTGACTTCCTGACACGTTGTGGACCACCGATTGCTACACCTTTGCATCCCCAAAAAAGCACAGGGAATTTAAGGGAACACCAAGCGCTTAACAAACCGGTGTCAAAAGTAGAGAACAGCTAATAAAAGTCTTTGAACTGCTTAAATAGGAAATGGGGGGTTGGGGTTCTCAGTGTCTCCTTGCTTGTGACACGCGTAATGGCGAACGGGTGAAACAAGCAAAGCCAGCTCCTCCCCAGAGGCACACTAAGGGCCCGCTGGGATCACTGCACAAGCATAAAGTGGTCATTTGCTCTCATTACCACACTCAGCTGCTCCAGGCCCAACAGGGGGTGACAACCAATCGGAGCACCAAGCCGCTTTTCGCCCCACGAGCAGCGGCTCAGGGACTGGGGTGGATGGGGCGCGGACAGCGGAGAGCGGCGCACACACATGCATCCATGGCACAGGGAACCACCCTTTTCCTTGGAAACTGCCCCGATGCTGTTTTTACCATTACGCTGGCACGCCGTGTGTATTTGTGTGTTGGGTGCTGGGGTGGCGGTGGGGGGGGAGGGGGGGGGAGGGTGTGGGTGGGGAGGTGGTGGTGGTGGTGGGGGGGTTGCTGAAAATTACCACAAGCTGGCGAGGCTCAGTGCTCATGGTAACCAGAATGGCGAGCAGTTGTGAGTCAGTGCCCAAGAACCAGTGGAGAGGGCATCAACCCCAGAAGTCATACCCAGGCAAGCCTCCAGCGCGGATTACCAGCCCTGATTTTCACCGACCGCAAACTTTAGTGTCTTTTAAAGGTGACATTTTCTGGGACAATGTGCGTTAGTACTGATCGCTGTCCATGAGAGACTTAAGATGCCATGAGTGTTACAGTTTTTTGTTTTGATTTGTTTTACGTGAAATGATCCAAAACATGTCCCTTTTCCTCGGCTGCAACTTCCTTGTGCATTGATTTAAGAGGGAAAAAATCTGACTTAGATAGACAGCTTTCTGTTTTGCACTTGGAACACATTAACAGTACCCCAGATGGCATTACATATACACACATGGAAATACTGTAAATAATACTAATTTTACATTGTACTAAATCCAGCTGTGTGTATGGCAGACTTCAAAACACTCAAACCTCATCCATCCGCAGTTTAGTAGTCAAGTCTAAGCCGTAACTTTGAAATGGACACAGCAAGGTAATTCTTAATGAAGCTCTCATTCCCACTGTGCGCTAACTGTCTGGCAGAACTGTGTCGTGTAGGAGAAGCCAACAGAGACACTCGTGTCCCTAAAGCTCTTAGCCTGTATTAGCGACGGCTCAGAGAGTACCTGGGTCACCTCTCCCAAAGTGGAAGCCTGAAAGCTAACATGCCACCGGACCACAGGACGGTTGAAAACAACCACAGCAGCAGCAGCAGCCCTACTACTGAGCCTCTCCAGCAGGAAGCCCTGGAGCTTATCGCATCCTTTGGACCTGCGCTGCGCCAGGCTGGCTGCCTCGCTGGCTGGGAGAGCGTCTGACAGACCTTGAGAGCCGCTCCGCACGCTGTGGCCCACATGCAAGGTGCTCTCACCGAGAGGAATTCAGCACTTTGGACAGCACCTACAATAGTTCTCTCCCGCTAGGAAATCACAGCACAGCACATTTGCAGGCTGTGTTTAAGGACTTTGTGGTCGGCGCCGTGGCCGCGCTGTAATTTCAGCAAGGTGCAGCGGGAGACGAGACCAGGAGGAGAGGCCATGGGAGGGCCGTGGTGCATTCCCCTGCGCCGGGGAGGCCAGAGAGTAGCCCAGCGTGATGGACACATTTCCCATGGATTGTACTTTTTTTTGCATAGATTTAATAAAGTATGTCTAATGCTACTTCAGTGCTCATTGCTGCCTCAAAAGGATTCCAACACTGAAACATGAACGCATTAAAGCGTCTAAAATGCAGAGTGTTTTTGCCAATTTCCTTTTAAGAAATGCCACGGCAGATGTCTGCACTGCATGTATTTCTGGTCAGGATGTCTTTTAATGTATGTGAATGATTTTGTGTCCTCATTAGTATTGTATAACATCTTGAAGGTTCGAGGCTAATTGTACCCAGGGGTACTTGGCTTAATACTCCACATACAGTTGGTTTATTTGTATTTTCGTCTGCTAGCATGTTATCTATTAGCAGTGTGGCGGAACAGCACCATTTCATGGCCTGTCTTCTCTTTCCCCCCAGGCAGCAGGGAGGCGGCGTTCACCTATGCCATCACAGCGGCAGGCGTGGCCCACGCCATCACGGCGGCCTGCAGCCAGGGCAACCTGAGCCACTGCGGCTGCGACCGGGAGAAGCAGGGCTACTACAACCAGGAGGAGGGCTGGAAGTGGGGCGGCTGCTCGGCCGACATCAAGTACGGCATCGACTTCTCCCGCCGCTTCGTGGACGCCCGCGAGATTAAAAAAAACGCCCGGAGGCTGATGAACCTGCACAATAACGAGGCGGGAAGGAAGGTAGATGTGAAATTAATCGGTGCTTTTGTTGCTCTGAATGAGTCATTTTGTCCCTGGGAATGTTGTTATTATTCACCCTGACACGTTTAAGCAGCTCATCTTACAGGGCATTTGAAAGTTCATCGATAAAAGTGTACAGTCTGTTCTTATGTTGTTTGGGTTTTGCCTTAAATTGGTTGCAGTTCCTCAGTAAATCCCTCTTCCTCTTCAGCTGGCCTGCCTTGCCTTGCCTTGCCTTGCCTTGCCTTGCAGGCCTGTGAGTAAGTGAGTGCTGTGTGTCAGCCGCTGTGTCCTGGTGTGTGTCCCGCGCGTCTCGCCTCCACACCAGCGCAAGCGGCGGGGGTGCTATCTGCTGCCAGCGCCGACGTGCGCTTGGCAGCCCCTCCAACAGGAAACAGATCTGGCTGCTGATTGGCGGGACGCCCCTGTTGCCTCCGTTTGCCTAAGTCTCCCAGGCTGATTGATAAGCTGCAGGTCCATTTTCGGCAGCTAGTTTTGCCTTAGCCTCAATTACAGTGTAGCCTCCCCACCATACTGCGGGTTCCTCTCGCTTGAAGCAACAGCTTGGCTGTGGCCCCGTTGGCCATGTTTGTTTGCTATTAGTCACTCACGAACACAAAACAACATGAAACCCCTGATGGCATGGCCTTTCTCCCCATCGACGGCACGACGGTGACAAATGGATCTAATTAATAGCGTTGGGCTTTATTGTGTGCAGTGGGAAAGCCAGGCTTTGTACCCAGAGTTGCCAGATGGAGGTCTGCCCAGTCCTCTCATGAAGTTATGAAGTGCAAAGTCAGAAACAGGATATTATTGTAGGTCCTCCCTGCCCCCCACCACCCTCGTCCCCAGCCACCCCGATGCAGAAAACACAGCCCTGCCACTTAACTGCACCCTTTGAGTTGAATTTTTTTTTTTCCCCTTCTTTCTATTCTCTCAAACTGTGGATCAGCCGGGGAGATGTTGGAGCCATAACACCCGGGATCAGGGGGGCTGAGCGGGGGGACCGATCGAGGGCTGACAGGCTGGGAGAGGCCATGGGGCAGCCGTGCGTCGCGGCGGCGCTCTGCGATTTCAATTGCCGTCGCATTTTTGCGCTGCGGTCGCAGCTATCTATAAATGAATTGAGGCGAAACATTAGTGTTTTTAAAAGTAAAACACACTGTAGCTGGTTTATCGTTCAGAGGCCACACAGCTCACCACGCTCCCATGTGTAAAGGCCTGGGAGTTTGCCTGGGGAGAAAACCATTATCCTCAGCACAAAAACCTTTAGTCAAACAAACAAAAAGGAAAATGAACCATTATATTGTCAATTGACTTTGAGGTGACAGCACTGTTTGGACATTTTTGGAGAGTTTTACTGAAAGCTACAATAAAGAGCCATGGAGTAGAGGCAGTGCGAGGTTTGGTACGGGTACGAGCTCTCGCACCGACATTCTGCATTATGGTGGGCACCAGCCTTCAACTTCTCTGGCTTTGCGTGCTGCCCTGAGTGTGCTTGTTTTTCTGAGATGGCACCTAAACACTCCACCGACAGATGTTCCTAATTCGCCCCGTTCTCTCTCATCCCATGTCTGATGGAAAAGGATCTTTTGTCACATCCCCCCTAATTGGTAGCAGAAAACTGACTTTGATGGAGAGAGTGTGAGGAGATGCCTCCAGCCTATGCGAGCTAGTCTAGTTGGGGGGGAGGCACCTTTCCCAGACGCTTCCTGCTTTTAATCTGCCCTCTCATTGTCGTGGCATTGCCTGACCGCAAATGAGCAGAATGTATGACCAAGCCCCAGAGACAATAGCTTTGCGTGACCATGATGGGTGGGAGGGATTAATCAATGACTTTGTGTGAGTCTCTCAGAAGGAGCGATGACGGGGCCCAGGCGAGGCAGAGCGCCAGGAAAGAAGAGGCACTGGAAAAAGGCCTTGCCAAGAAAATGTAACATTTCATGCAACAAATACAAGGCACATTCTTCACTGGAGTCTCCCGTGAGGTTGAGGAATTCATGTTATACGAACACAGACGTGGTTTGTGTTGTCCCTCAAGCCTAGAGGCGGCGTGCTTGTAGTTTTTTTTTTTTTTTTGCCTTATTTGCGCTCGGATTTATTATGCATTCAAAAGATGAAATGGTAACTTAAACAACACGGGTGAGCTACTTGTGGCAGAGGTTTGGACAAATACCCAGCTAGGCTTAGATGCTGGCTATCCCCTCACGTTGCTGTGGACATTACTCCAAATGGCTCCAAGGACTGTGGTAGTCCCACCATTGCATGTCTTATTTCTAAGATGATACACTTCTTTTCATCGCATTACTCCACACTGATTGGTGCTCCACATTTGGAATCCTCATTTTTTTATGTCATTCAGATGGCATATTTCTTTGGTTAATAAACCATGATCCCACACCTCTGAATGATCCAGCTGTAAACAGTCAATGGTCATCTGTTGGTTATGTCTGCACAATATCTAATGGATTAAATAGCTGAATGATCCACTTTCAGCTCGACTGTAATGCGTATGGTTATACAAGATTTATATTTATTTTTCCTGCCCATTGATGTGGTCTTCGGGAAGGTAGGGGGAATTACAGGGTAGAATATTACCAGTAAGTCCATTTTTTCCCCCCAGATTTTGACATGTTGCTGGCCCCGGGGGCCATTTTAGAATTTTAGATATGCTCCGTTTTGGTTCAGTTCATACAAAACTGTCATTCCTTGCTCATTGAGAATGCTAATGTTGAACATTCCCTTGCCAAGGCGCCAAACAAAAGCCTTCCCTACTGTGCCTGCTTTCCTGGGCTCTCCTCCACAAGATTATGTTTTTCAAAAAGAAAACTTTCACCAGCAGAAAAGAAGGCTACTGTTAGGCTATCATAAAGTACTCAGAAATAAATGCACTAGATATTAATGGGAAAGGATCTATCATTGCCTCCATTTGTTCTTAATAGATCGCATTTGAACAAAGGCGGCTCCAGGACCAGACCAGAGGACCAGACATCTTTGGTTATTCATTGTTCCATCTAATATCCAATTCAAATAAATACAACTCCTCTTGGGCACGCATTCCCAACGTAACAACAAGGACATAAAACATAACCCCCCCCCCCCCCCCCCAAACCAAGTATCCATTACATCAGCAAAACTTTTTATAAAGACGTTACTGCTGAAATGTTGACTAAAATACTATACATATACCCACAAAAGATATATGACATAAGTATATTTAGAGCCAAGTAATTTTCTCGTCCTCATAAAATACATTAAGTAGTTATACAAAAGGACTGTTATGGGTCATGAATAGGTTTTCCAAGTGTCTCCTTTGGAGAGTGCATTGCTGGAACCATATTTGTAATTACTTCAATGATGACTATTAAAATGTCCTAATGTTTTTGCTAAGAAATACTATAAATAAGCCAAACCCCATTATATTGTTAGCATGTGAAGAAATCCATTGCTGCAGTAAGTATATGGAAACTGTTTGTGCTCTGCCACTCTGTATTAAACAGAAGGCTCTTTAAACTGAAGATAGTCACTCTCGGATGTTTTGGCAATAGACAGGTTTTACTCATCTGAGCTCTTTAACAGGATATGAGGATATGTACAGGATATGAAATTAATCAATTACATTTCTGTTAAATTCAACCAAGATTCATTCAAATTCATTTTGATGATTTTGACTCTGTAAGGTTGTCAGCAACCACAACCACGAAATTCTACTGAAGTTGCAGTAACCTTTAAATCAGATCTTAATCTTACATAAAACTTGTCAAACATCTGTGGCTCTTCTGATCGTCAGGATCTGTTCCCCAGTCTGCTAGCCATTTTTTGTCACGCTCAACTGTAAATATATTAACTGACCTGAGACATGAGAATGCCATATGGTGCAACAAATGCATGTATTGTACTGCGGTGCATAGATGGATGGCTGTAAGTGCGTAAGCACCTTTTTAACACACCTGGCTGTCTTCCCTCAGGTTCTGGAGGAGCGGATGAAGCTGGAGTGTAAGTGCCACGGAGTGTCGGGCTCATGCACCACCAAGACCTGCTGGACCACGCTGCCCAAGTTCCGCGAGATCGGCTACATCCTGAAGGACAAGTACAACAAAGCGGTCCACGTGGAGGTGGTCCGTGCCAGCCGGCTGCGACAGCCCACCTTCCTCAAGGTGAAGAAGTCCCAGAGCTACCGCAAGCCCATCGAGACCGACCTGGTCTACATCGAGCGCTCGCCCAACTACTGCGAGAAGGACGCCAAGACGGGCAGCGTGGGCACCCAGGGGCGCCTGTGCAACCGCACCTCGCCGCACACGGACGGCTGTGACCTCATGTGCTGCGGCCGAGGGTACAACACGCACCAGTACACCAAAGTGTGGCAGTGCAACTGCAAGTTCCAGTGGTGCTGCTTTGTCAAGTGCAACACGTGCAGTGAGAGGACGGAGGTGTTCACCTGTAAATAAGGGACAGGGGGAGACGCAGCTCAAACACGGAGGGAGAAGGGGGGGAAGATTGGACAGACAGCTTAGGGGAAACCCAGAATGAGAGAAAGCGAGAGGGAGTGGGTGTGAAAGAGGAGAGAGAGAGAGAGAGAGCGAGAAAGAATGAAAGAGTGAGAGATGGTTTTGGACCAGTGGAGTGGGAATAGAATGGAAATTACAATATCAGCTCTTCATGGCATCATTTTGCACAGCAGAATCTATATTTGCTTTAACACAAAGTAAAGGCTAAATATCACTAGGTACAACCCCAGCTCTTGATTGAGTTAAGAATATTGGGTGCTCATGCACTGATGTATCCACACTGACTGGAAGTTCTGACTGCAGGATACAAATCATGCCCTGGCTGGGGACTGTGCATTGCACTCTGGGATTTGTAGTTCTTTATTCCAAGGGATGCATACTGAGAACAAGACCGAGTGACTCGTGGGACGTGGAAAGTGACGGGAATTGCTCTGAGCAAAAAAGGGTTTCAAATGTTCTGTTCACAGCTTTTGAGTCTCAAACTCTTGGGTTTCAAGAAAGGGGACAGCAGAGATGAAAGTACGATGGCAAAAAAACTGGCAACTTGACTGTGCCAAAATGAAGAACGCTTTGGTAGTGCAGTGTCCACGGGAGCACTGGAAGCTGAAATGGGGAGGTTTCTACCGTAAGCCTTCTACTGCCAACTGGAAAATGGTGGAGTATGTTAGTCGTCCAGTCACACTGGAACTGTCTGTTTGAACACTGAAAATAAATTGTTTATTTATGTAATAGTATCTTAAAACAAAGCACTAACGGGTAGAAATGTCTTATTTTGTACTAAGTGTAAAAGAGAGAAAAAAACGTTTTTAGAAACTCTGACTGAAGGTGCGTGTCTTTTAGAAAAAAAAAACCTCCCACCATTTCCCAACCAAAAAGCCCTTGATTTCCAAAATGTTTTCAGTGGTTTCACTTCTGGTGTGTGTTGACTTCAGAAATCAACTCATAGAACAGTATATTTCTCAATCAAATGGGTTCTATTTTTCTCTAGCATAGCTTTTGTTTGCAGTCAGATATGCACTATGATTCCTGTTCCCGGTTATTATGCATTTCCAGACATAGACAAGAAGACAACTTTCTTAAGCTGCAAAAAAAAAATCCTCAAAAAACAAACAAAAAAAAGAAACCCTTCCTCGATTCATTAAACGTGACATTAATATGTTGCTGGATATGTTGTCGAGTGCTGCACTGATATTTTTTCTATTCAGATACAACTCAAATGAAACTAAATAAATATCAATTTGTCTGAGTTCTGATATTTATTTGAGAGGCTAATCCTGCAGAAGATTCATGAATCAGAGAAGGGAGTCCACAACTCCACAATATGTCCACAACCTTCAGAAAAGAATCTCACCACCATCATCATTGAAATGCCAACTGCTGCTCTCTTGCAACATATTTACAGTGCATTTCAGTAAACTCTTCACAGAACATCTCAAAGAATCTATTTGTCCATAGATTTAATGTCAAACTGTTATATAGAACACATCAAAATGTATAACTAAAGGAGTTTTGATATGTGAAGATGTACTTACATTTATTCACAGTTAGAGAAAAGTATTTTTCTGGCCTTTCTGTTGACATTTAACATAATTTGTGATAAATATATGGAATGATCGTTCACTTTATTTTACTTTTACAGAGTTAAATTTAGGCCTGCCTATGTCCTATTTTGGGACTTGTCTTTTTTCAACAATGGTATATTGTATTTACCAGGAACAACTTATAGCTGGGCTACACCGGGAGAGCAACTGGGTCCGTTTACAGAGTGTGTGTTGCAACAATTAGCTTCCACTATCGTCAGTGGAACTGGCTGCTGCGCACATCCCAAGAAAATTAGACCAGTCTTCTACTACTATTTTATGCTCTGTGAACGGAACACTTCAGTTAGGAGCACGGTGTAGTCCTGCTGTTAGATACGTGAGTTGTGTAAGTTTCAGCATGTTAATGTGAATTTTCTGTATAGATAGTCAATTATGAACAGTCATTTTAGACTATAGGAGACTTTATTTAGTTTGTCCAGGTGTATTCTCTCTGGCCAAGTCAAAGCTAACAGATAAGGCATTAAAAGTCATTGATGCTTGTTAATATAAAGATGTGTGTATATACCTGACAGAATTACAATACAAAAGGAAAGGATAGTAGGCTCACTTGGCATTGCTTCACCAGGTGGTGAAATTAACAAAAACACTTTGAACACACGCTCTGCTCCATAACCATAACAACAGTGAGTCAAACAAGGACAAAACATACCGCCACCTTCCAGCAAATGACAAATGCTAAAAAGGCAGCTCATTAAATGTACATTTCACATTGTGTCAAGTCACATTACATATGGATGGATATGGATAGATTCCATGCTTCTAAAAAGCAAGATGAAGCCGTGGCATATTAGCCCTGTCAAAGCCCAGATTTGGGGTTGCTTGCAGAAGTGGAGCACAGTTAAAATGTCTGGCCATTGTGTGCATCACATTTGAGCCAGCGAGGGCAAGGGAAAAAAACGTCCCTTATTCAGAAGTTCCAACCACCCTTAATATGTCTATTGGCGATGTGGAGAAAACATAAATCATTAAATATCATAACCAAATAAATCCAACAGCCTGCTGACTTTGACATTATTTTGTACACAGCACATGTTCATAATAACCCGTGGTTAGCATCCTTGATTATGGCACGCACGCAACAAAGGGAAATTATCTGACTGAAAAAAAAAAACTCAATCATGCAGGGAAAATAAGGAAAACAATCTCCCTGGTTCCAACATCTTTTTTATGATATGGTCCTCTTTGCTGTAGCTGTCCTTCCTCCTTTTCAGCGTGCTGCCTGGAGCAAGATTTAGGTTGACTTTGCTGGACAGCCCTGTGCGCCTGAACATAAACTGCTTTTCAGAGCTGGTTCACTGGGAAGCGCTCCTCTTGCTTTGCTTCTCTGCTCTGCTGTGATCGCTTTGACTGGGTGGAAAGCTAAGGCCGCTGTGGGACCATTAGGAATGACTGTCACAGCCATGTTTTCATCCACCTGCAGTGGAGTTGAGAAGCTCCGGATTCCAATGGCTGGCTGTGATCGAGGTGAAGCAGGAGACAGCCTGTGTGGATCTGTTGTGTTTTTACCCAAAGAACAGGGGGGGAGGATGCAGTTCTACTGAAAGCATTTCTCCAATAGTCCAGGTGGCAGAGCCCTGTGGAATTGTGATGTTAATAAGAGAATGAATTTAATGGTAAATGTCTTTGAGTCCCTATTATATTATACAAATTTGATATGTAAAATCTAAATGATTTGTATTTTTGAAAGACAGGTACCTGTATTGGAAATAGCCTACTTTTGAAATGGTATCTGTACGAGCTGTAACACAATATATATGACTGAGATTTTGGATCCGGGGCTATAACAGTAATCAAACTAGATGTACCGCATAGCGGTACAAAATATGACCGCCGCTCAGTCCTGTACATCCGTTCTTGAAAATAAATCACACTTCAATTTGTCTCCATATTTTACTCCATCCCCCACTCTTGAAACTTTTGTGTATGCTTGTTTGGCATGCCTGAGTGTGTGTGTCGGGGCTGCACAGAAAAGTACCCTACTGGTGCTGAAAAGGTGAATAGATTGTAGAATAGCCAAAGAAGATGTAGAATTGTTATAAAACCTTTAAAATCTCTAAACAATCACAAGTAGGGCAGTTCATCACAGTTCATCCATTGCAACTGGATTGATGAAAGGTCACTTACACCTGTAGGCTACATCAAAGTCAAAGTCAAAGTCAAAGTCAGCTTTATTGTCAATTTCTTCACATGTTCCAGACATACAAAGAGAGATAAAATTACGTTTCTCACTATCCCACGGTGAAGACAAGACATATTTGACCAATTTTAAGTCCACAGACAAACATAACATTCAAGTAAAACAAAAAAAGTAAGTAAATAAGTAAATAAGAGGGCACATATAATAATAATAAAAAATAAGAGCAGCAAAATTTTGTTGAAATTGTGCATAGACAGTCAAAAAAAATACTAGTGCAAATACTGTAAAAATACTATAAAATACTGTTTGACCTAAATAATAAAGAAAGTGGCATAGTGGTGCAAGTTATGTAAGAGCAGCAGAAGTGTTGTGTTTTCAGGACAACAACACCAAGTTGTAAAGTGTACAAGTGTGCAAGTGTTCAAGTGTGCAGGTGGAGTAGTGCAGGCGACCATTGTGGGTCCAATGTCCAGGATGTTATGTAGCTGAGGGTGGGAGGGGGGAGAGGAGGGAGAGAGTTCAGCATCCTTACAGCTTGGTGTATGAAGCTGTTGGTGAGTCTGGTAGTGCTGGGGCGCAGGCTTCTGTACCTCTTCCCAGAGGGCAGTAGATCAAACAGATTGTGAGCGGGGGTGACTTGCATCACTCCCACAATTTTGGTTGCCTTGGTGGTGAGGTGGGTGGTGTAAATGTCCTTCAGGGAGGGGGGTGAAGCACCAATGATCCTTCCAGCTGTGTTCACTATGCGCTGCAGGGCTTTCCTGTTGTATTCAGTGCAGCTTCCCGCCCCACACAGCGATACAGCTGGAGAGGATGCTCTCAATGGTGCCTCGGTAGAATGTGGTCATGATGGCTGGTGGAGCACTTGCTCGCCTGAGTTTTCGCTAGGAAGTACAGGCGGGCTGAGCTCTCTTCGCCAGTGATGCAGTGTTGGTGGTCCAGGAGAGGTCTTCACTGATGTGCACCCCCAGGAATTTGGTGCTGCTCGCTCTCTCCACCACAGCACCGTCGATGGTCAGTGGCAGGTGTTGGGTGTGACCTCTCCGGAAGTCAACAACAATCTCTTTGGTCTTGCTGACGTTCAGCAGGAGGTTGTTGTCCCTGCACCACGTGGTCAGATGGTCGACCTCCAACCTGTATTGAGTCTCGTCGCCCTTGGTGATGAGACCCACCATTTATTAATGTCGTCCAGCAAATTTCACTATGTGATTGTTGCTGTAGGTTGCAGTGCAGTCATCGTCCAGCAGGGTGAAGAGCAGCTGGACTGAGCGCAGCCTTGGGGGCCCCTGTGCTCAGTGTGATGCTGCTTGAGGTATTGTTGCCAACATCGCATTACTACTTGGGGCCTCTGACAGAGGAAGTCCAGTAGCCAGTTGCAGAGGTAGGTACTGAGCCCCAGTTTGTCAAGTTTGCAGATGAGTTGTTGTGGTATTATGGTGTTGAATGCAGAACTGAAGTCTATAAACAGCAATCTCACATATGAGTCTCTTTTTTCCAGGTGGGTGAGGGCTGGGTGGAGTGCAGAGCAGATTGCATCCTCTGTAGACCTTGTACATTGTATTTGGGAAAAGCAAAAGGTATCAGCATAATGTTATTTATTTATTTATTTTGTATGTATTTTTAAACAAAAAACATCTCTGTCAGTTCCATGCCGTTTTCAACAGCTATCAAAAAAAACAAAGGTCATTTTTGGATGGATGGATTTTTTGTGAATGTTTCTTCTTCTACATAAGATTTTAGTCATCTTTAGTTCATGTAATACTTTATTGTCAATGCACAAATTAAGTAACAGTAGTCTGAAACGTTATTGTTAATGCACAAATTAAGTAACAGTAGCCTAGTCTGAAACGGTGCTGTTTTTACATCTAACCAGTGGTGCAAATAACTGACATGTCCAAATGGGCCTTGATGAAATGCGCCGCTAGACTGTTCATACACATTTTAACGTGGGCCAAAGTTGAAGAGCTTTTGTCCGTTATTGTTAGTGCAAATATAGGCTGATTCATGTTCCCTTGCATTGTTTAACTGAGGTCCATGGCTAGTCTGGCTTTCATCAGACCAAGCTCAATCTTTTAAGAAATCAAAAATAAATAGCGGGCAGATCAGGCTGGGTTCACCCAGCCTAGTCCATAGGCACCCGATATTGTTTAATGTTCGATTGAGATATACACTCTGGCTATTCTAAATGCAAAATGCATCAGGGAGTTATGACAAAACGGTAACTAACAAACTAGATCCCTAATAGAAAGTTGTTAGCTTCCCTAAGCTACAGGTAGGATTATAAGGTAGGCCTATTGACAACATAAATTGTCAATAGGCTATCCTGGCGACACAAATAAAATCTCCTTTGAAACCAATGGCTTACGCCTTACAGTATCAAGCCGGACTTAAACTGTCATATATTGGCGAAAAGTTGTAATAACATTCACGCAGCTCCATGAGTCAAGGAAAGCAAAATGAAGTAGCCACTTCTAAATGGGACCTACTACACAGTAGCTTAAGGTGTTTTGCTAAACCAGCCATAATGAAATGAAGGTGTCATTGTTTGGATACTTTCACACACACGTGCTTTTTTAATTTCACAGACTACAACTACCAAGCTGTAATCAAAGCACATCGATTCCCCTCTCACACCCTGCACGCAACGACTTAAAACAAAATAAACAGGCGCCTCAGTCTCACGCATGTATAGGCAAAACTGCATCAGACCCGGTTAACGTTGGTAAATCTTCCATTGCACAGAATGATTTTGTAGCACGTGCAATAAATGACAGTCGAAAAGATACAAACAGTGCTGCTATACATTTGCTTGGTATAACCGCATTTATAGTTTTCTACAAATGCAATAAATCAAATGCCTCCATCACTCAACCAACGCTAACGGTAACATTACCTAGGTCCTTATTGATATTACAAGATTAACGTACCTGCAGTAAAAAAACCAAGCATGTCCGATAAACATCCTCAGATTTATTTCGGGCTTCAAGAAGAAATGGAATTACACTTCATGTGAACATCGTCCTATCCTTATTAGATGTTCACTGCGGTAAATTACAGTCCTTGTATGAAGCGTCCATTGTTTTTTTCCAACCCCTTTAACTTCCAACAAAATTACGTCTCACTGCAACGATCGCCATCTAGTGGACAAAGCGACTACTTCGCCAATACTGAAAATGCAGCCATGATGATGATGATGAATATTTATTTTGGCTTTCTTTTTAATCCTACTGATTTTCATTTTTTACGGGGGCAAATCACAAATGAGTGATTATGAGTCAGGTTTATGTGGGCCCTTGAGACCAACATACCATAAAAGATTCACAGAGAACTGTGTCTGCCCTACCCTCCTTTCGGGGGTCCAGTCCATGGGGGCTGCAGATGAAAACGAAAATGACGGTTCCATGCTATCCATATGGGGGTACATGCTCACCAAGTTTTGTGTACCCGGTCTTTCAGTGTCCGGGAATCCTTGTTGGTGTACGTCACTAAATGTACACATAAATTATTTTATTGTAAGGCCCCCATGAACGAAAGTACACAAAACTTGGCATGCATTCAGAGGGTGTCATAATGATCCTACACTTTTAATTTTGTGCAGTTTTGACCTTGTCAGCCAGAGATATTGAGATGAAAACACCTAATTTTATGCTTTTAATTTTTAACTAGGTGGCGCTATACATGAAATAAGTGGTAATGGGATGGGTTGACATGCCCCCTTAAGACCAACATACAAAAAAAGGTGGACCTCCTAGGGCCCTACGGTTCTCGAGATATTCACAGAAAACTGTCTCCGGCCACCTACAGGCCAGTTGGTGTATAGTAACATAAATTAATTTATTGTGTGGCCCCCCCATGAACGGAATTCCACAAAACTTGGCGTGCATACAGAGGGTGTCATAATGATCCTACACTTCCAATTTCGTGCAGTTTTGACTATGTTAGGTCACAGATACCTTCAATTACACCACCTCATTTTTACTTTTTGTGTTTAACTAGGTGGCGCTATACATGAAATGAGTGGTTATGGAATGCGTTGACATGGCCCCTTGAGATCAACATACAAAAAAATAATGGTCCTCCTAAACCTTACGGTTCTCGAGATATTCACAGAAAACTGTGTCTGCCCTACCCTCCTTTCGGGGGGTGCAGTCCAGCGTGGGGGCTACAGATCAAAACGAAAAACGATGGTTCCATGCTATCCATATGGGGTTACATGCCCACCAAGTTTTGTCTACCCCGGTCTTTCAGTGTCGGGAATCATTGACGGAAATTTGGACATGCGAAAAAAAAAAAAAAAAAAAAAAAAATCTGACTAAACCTATATGACCGCTAGTTGGAAAAAGTGGCGGTCATAATAATATAGTTTATTGTAATAGAGTAGAGTAGAGTAAATTAAAATATAATAAAGTTACTGACTTTATTGGTAAAAAAAATGCTTTCCCTAGACTTTAGGGGGAAATATGACATGCAGAGTTATAGTTTATGTCTCAAGAGTCAGCCCCTGAATAAATCTGGTTGAAGTATGGCATAAAATTGTGTTGTTAGGACACTGAAAACGGTTTCCCTCAACATAAGTGTGCTTTCATCATGAAAATTTCTCAGTGCAAACTCCCTTTTTGAAGTGGTCCTTCGCCATGGTGAAAAGGGAGCCATGCCACTTTGTTGGCTGGTTGGATACTCGGCGGCGCTCTGCTCGGCTCTCTGCTCGGCTCTCTGCTCGGCTGAAAAGCATAACAGGCAGCCAGCAGAGCAGAAGTAAGATGTGTTTTGTTAGTTGTCTGAAACTCTGGGGCCCGGAACTACATAAGCTCCCATACTATACCCTGGATTGAGAAAAATAAATCCGTTTGTTTCTGACAAACATTTTGTCATTAAAAAATATGAGATAGAAAAACAGACTGTGCGGTGTGTGTGCGCGCCTCTAAAGCGGCTATTGTTTAGGTGTCAGAATCATTAGTTCATTGGGTTCTATTCTGCAAGCTAATGCTTCTGGTCTAATTCACTCTGGGAGAGACATGACTGCTGTTTCAGATCAGACCTACCAACAGGACTGGCAACGTAACAGCGGCCTTTATGCCGGAGGGGGAGGCGGACCACAGGGTGGGATCTATATCTATAACTAGTTCATATTTAATAGCAATCATGGTATGCTTGAGTTTGGCAAAGGGGAGAGGCACAGGAGGGGAGGGGGGCTTCAGTGAGTGCCATGTTGGCACGCTGGAGTTAACTCTTCACACAGGAGGGCTGCATTTCAAATGCATACCAACAGCATGGAGCAGGAGCCAAATCCCCTCCGAATCCCATCAGTCCCTCAAAAGGGCTGGGGGTACAAGTGAGAGAAAAGGGAACCGGATACTCTCCCTCCCTCTCTCTCCCTCTCTCTCTCCCTCTCTCTTTTCTTCCTGCAATCTTTTTCTTTCTTTCTCTCTCTCTCTCTCTCTGTCTCTTTCTCAAGCTCTCTATCCCCTTCTCTCTGTCTCTTTCTCATGCTCTCTATCCCCTTCTCTGTCTCTTTCTCAAGCTCTCTATCCCCTTCTCTCTGTCTCTTTCTCAAAGCTCTCTTCTCTCTGTCTCTTCTCGCTTTCATTTGAAAAAAGTGGAAGCTGTTCCCTCCTCTCGGGACGACACAGGCTCTCTCCCTCTCTCTCTCTCTCTCTCTCTCTCTCTCTCTCTCTCCCTCTCTCTCTCTCTCCCTCCCCTCTCTCCCTCTCTCTCTCCCTCTCTCTCTCCTCCCTCTCTCTCTCTCTCTCTCTCTCTCTCCCTCTCTCCCTCTCTCCCTCTCCCTCTCTCTCCCTCCCTCTCTCTCCCTCCCTCTCTCTCTCTCTCTCCCTCTCTCTCTCTCCGGCAGCGATGGCCGGAGACTGACCCTGGTGTGTTTGCCCTCCTCCACAGACAGAATCCTCATTCAGGGTTTCAGAAAAATGGGGAGGCTCCTCAGGCCCCTGTCTGATGCGCCAATGCAATGGAACACAACCAAGCCAATTGCCAGAACTCGGGCTGATATCCAGTCTAAAAGTACTGTAATCCTGTCGGGATCACGAGTTGGTGAAAGACACAAAGATCTCTCTTAAGGATTTATTGTGCCCAGAGGATTAGGTTCAATGGCTGCGTTGAGATGTACTGAATGTTCGGCGTATCGAGAGAAAATGTGCTGAATAGTTACCCGGGGAATTCAGGGGGAGAAAAAAAGAGGCCTCCCAAAATTTGATTGACTCATCTTAGAATTGGGCTGGCACTTGCGAGCCTAGGCATATCGGATCAGGATGTCACTGTCACTAGTTCCATCTGCGGCTGCCTCCAGTTGGCCAGCTCAGCTTTTCCGTAGCTTCTCCAAAGTGACAAAAGCAATAGGGGATTCCACTGACTTGGCGGAGTGGGCCGCCCTCCTCCCAGCAATTTGTTACTACTTCGGTGGGAAAGACAAGAACCTTTGGATCTGCTGCGTGGCCTCTAGAGATAAGCCACAGCTGTGAGGGGGAGGAGGGTGCCAGGGGTGGCAAAAAAATAAATTACATAAAAAATGAGAGGGAGAATTCAAATTGAGGACCCGGGGGGCCCTTTCAACTGACGCTTGAGATATGCCAGAGGCCAGTTCTAAAGAAAGGACTGTTGTCCTCCAGACACTGGGCATCCATTACACTAGTCTTCAGTCACTTATAAAGCCTGTGAAGAAGCCCTTGCTGGTGATGGATCATCCGAGAGCCCTTCCACATGTCTTTCAAGTCCGTTATTTAGGATCCTAACAGCATCAGACGGAGTGATAAAACAGCATGGTCCTACTACTGTGCTGACACCATTTGTTGTTTGCGTTAAGCCCGAGGAGTTTGGGAGCTGTTCATTTCTAGAATAAATCTGTCATTCCCCTATACTTTTTATCTATGTGGAAACAGCTTTAGGCCTTGTGTGCCAACAGGACTTGTGGGATACCTAGGGGGCCTGGAGTGGGGGTGGAAAAATGATGCCCTCCCAGAGGAATGTGTCCGTAGTGAATCATCTAGATATTGCTCATCAGCGAGGCTTTTAATGTAATCCTCTCTCGCTCGTTCAGCCCTCCTGTCTCCACACAGCTTCAGCGGTCCATGCTGTGACTGAGGACAATAACAACAGAGATACATGCTGCCACTATATGTTGCCACTTCCCATCAGCATCTGTTCCGGTGTCCCACAGGGTTTTCCTGCACCAAGCAGGCACAAGGCCTCTCAGACCTGCTTGTAGGCCTTTTTCGAAACAAACGTGTAGTTGTATCCGCCGCTGGTCTGGAATAGCCTAGTGTTTCTCATCATTTACTTTACGTTGTTTTGACTGCTTGTCTTATTGAAAGACCATCATTTTGAGGTTCCGCGTCATCTGTTTGATATTAGTGGTGAGGAACACATGGCCATTCAAAGGCAGAGGCCTGAGTGACATCATAAACCACAAGATGGAGCAGAGATCGGCAGCCCCGGCGCTCCAGTCCTGGAGGAATACCTGCCTCTCATCTGGTATCGTCCCTTGTACAGACACAGGGCGTTGGGGACTCGTAACCCTTGACAACTCAATGGGCACATCCCAAACAATAAGGCTGCGGTGGACCCCTGATGCCAAAACACTGTGTGGTTCAGACCTGTTAACATCTTGCGGTCTAAGAACGTCTCTTAAATTTACACCACTACATTGCGCTTCATTTGTGTGGAATGTGCTTCATTTGTAAGTATTTGTGCCTTATATGACTTAAAGGGGCCTTCCAGGAGAACCATTATTTCTCTCTTGCCTGTTGTATTTCAAGTGAGGCAGAGAAAAAGACAGTTAAAGGAGTATTTTTGAACATCTGTTCAAACAGTAAATAATTCCAACTGTAAATAACCCAAGATAAGGAGACATGGCAGGGAAAGTTATACATAAACAAATTGTAAGTTACATGTTTTTGAGTGGAGACGAGACTCCAGCACACTAAATAACGACTCTCCATTTGGCATGCTCACCTGTTTGTGTTGGCTAGGGGTGGCGAGCGGCGCTCATAAAATATGAGTGGGGTTATGGCTGATGTGGTGCTGCCTCCTACCTCATACAGTAGACAACATCAGCAGTCTCTCACACACAGTGCGACTGCCTTGTTTCAGCATGTGTGTTTATGTGTGAAAGGCAGACAAAGGGAGAAAGAGAGAGTGAAAAAGAGAGAGGAAGAGGAGGTATCATTCATTTTGTGAATGTGTGTATCTTTAGGTGTTTTAGTAGTTGTGGGAATGGTGGTCTGTCTGTTTTAGTGTGTGTGTGTGTGTGTGTAGGTGGGTCTGTCTTTCTGTCAGCTGTATGTGTGTCTGTGTGTGCCTTTGTGTTTGTTAGAGACACTTTTTGGGAAGTGGGTTTGTGCATGGAGAGCTCGAGGACGGCCCACACGCGTTCCCCTCCACACTGTCCGGTGGTGGCCAGGCCACGGCTTCTCCCACACGCGTTCCCCTCCACACTGTCCGGTGGTGGCCAGGCCACGGCTTCTCCTTGAGGATATTTTCTTCGCTTTTTTGTTTTTATGGCTGGAGTGAGGTTGGGGTTTTCAAAGCAGACTCCACCTCTGTGGAACTGACAAAAGACCCTTCAGGGCCCTCCACTTTTCAAAAGAAGCCCCCATAAACAGCTTGCCCTTTGCAAAGAGTTGGTCGTGTTGAGAGAAACCGAGCACACAATATTTCTGCTCTGTGAAAGTATTCAAAAGATATAGAAAATACCATATTGTGGAGGTTTGTATTTTTTGCAAGACACAAAATGGTTTGGAAAAATGAAGAATTATCTATCGTCATTATGCACTTATCTTGAGATTACATACAGTATGTGCTAAAGTCCTTTAATGTACCCCTGCTAAAACAGCAGAAGCAAAGTGGAAAACATATTATGTCAGTTTTTTATCTCAACCTTGCACCACTGAAAAAAAAAATAGGAGAAAAACTCAAAATCAAACATTACTTACTTTGGGAAAAGTTAGCAAACAAGAGAAATAATTCCCTAGAGCAAAAAAACAATGTGTCTTGTGCTTGCTCAGTTTGTGAAAAGACATGAAACCCCACTCTGGATGCCATGCTTTGAATGCTATTGATAAAACGGCACCAATATGCACTGCAGCTGAGACCACAGAACTTGATACCCCATAGAAGAAATCCCTGGACATTTGGAAAATATTTGCATTTTCAACATCTTGGTTTGCCCTTGCAGCACGCGAGATGGTGTCAACAAGAAAAGACATTACCAAAATCGTTCAGCAACTAAGAGGAAAAATGGGCAACAATATTTAGATGAGACACTTCATGGACCAACTGCCACATTAATGGGGTGAAATATGACCTATTTTGTGGAATGGGGTGAAATATGACCTATTTTGTGGAATTCCTTTGACTGCTTGCAAAACTGTGGAGCTTCACCCCAAACTCAAACTTGGCAGCATGCTACAGTCTGAGACAATTGTTGTTTCCTTTTACGAAATCTCTGCTATTGCGCATTGGCGACACACGGAATCATCAGGAGTGAATGTGAGGGATGAAGTCTTAGCACACTCTGGCAGGGAACAGATGTTTGCTGGTGGGCAAGCCTGTCACTCAGTGGATGGATTTGACGGCTAACTCCTTCTGTCAGGCAGGCACACCACATCCATGGCTGCATCGGAGAGCAGCTGCCCGGTGCGCATATATTTCTGTCCCCATCTGTGTCCCAGGCTGATCGTGGGCTGGAGTACATGCCTTTGAACATGTCGACCGATGGACGGGAGGCTACTGTGGTCTGGAGAGGCAGGAGAGGGATTACTGGTGGTAATCCAGGGCCTCCTCCTCAGGCCTCTTCCCTCCGCTCTGGTGCGTGCTAGCCCCTCCGTCCCACCTACCAAAGCTTACTTTCTTCCTCCAGGCAGACCCCTATATACCCTCCATTCTCCATTCAAACCAGCCACAACAGAGAACCATCCATGGGTCATGGACGCACCATAGGGATTAAGGTGTTGACGACTGTCCATGGACTTATGTCAATGAGAAACGTCACCCTTTGATCAGGGAGTTTAACCCAAGAACCATCTCCCCTACACAACACGTCCGTCTTCCACACACACACACACACACACACACACACACACACACACACACACACACACACACACACAGGCATTTGTCTCACCTCTCCAACCCAGGCGTAAGCGTGCCGGGATTAAGTTTCCCCGGGACTTCTGGCAACACGTGGCTTTGTTTAAGGCCTCTCCAATCCCTGAGGAGCCTGCTGGCAGAGTCCTCGCTGCCAAGCTTCAGTGCGCCCCACCCAGGGTCCCTGCAGTGGGGAGGTAAAGAGAGAGGAGGAAGCAGCCGCAAGGCAGTCCATCCCAACATCAGAGGGCACACTAGTCCTGGGCCTCAGCTGGTTCCATTAACACACAGGCAGCGTTTTAACAGTCTTGCAGGTGTCAAAACAAGCATTGCTTCATCTAACATGAAGGGCAACATCGACCAATGTTTTAACATGTCCTTTACTGATAATAAATTATTTCACGGACATTCTGACATTAGAAAAAGTTCCAGAAAAGATTTTTACCTTTAAGGACAGTGACCCGAGACCACCCATTCTGAATGACAAGGTTAATGAGGTATGTGGTTTGGCAAGCTTCAGGGTAACCTTTCTAATCTGAGGGGCTATCAGCTCAGATGGATATCTTGTAGCATGGCAAGGGCAGT